>NC_135788.1:121448767-121537248 GCF_051106095.1 Pogona vitticeps
CTCTGAGGGCCCCCAGCTCCCCGTCACACCGAAGCAGCAGACCCGGGATGGCTCGGCCAGGGTGGACTTGCAGCCGCCCCCTGCTCCGCTGGCCGTCCCCGTTCCCCACAGCACTCTGGCTTTGGGAGCAGAGGTGCAGGCCGCGCGAGAGCAGGGCTTCAATGCTCAGCAGGCGGCAGAGGAGCTGGTGCAACGCTCCTTTGTCACCCGTTGTGCTGTGGAAGCTCGAGTGAGTGAAGGTGAGTTCATAGTAGTTGTTTAACACAGCGTCATAGATCTTCGAAAGGGGAGAGGGTGGTGGTTCTAAGTCCTTCTTTTGTGAACATCTTTACTGGCACCAAAACGATCTGGAAAACAGGCTCCTACCGGTGATCCGCTTTGCCATAAAGAACGGCCCTTCTTTGGGTTGGCTGCACATATAAGGACTTGGGAAGTGGCAGATGTTAGGGACGGTCTATATGCCACGTCTTCTTCCCACCACGATCCACGTGGTGCAGATTTCCCACCCTCCATCAAAGACCCATTTATAATCTCCAGATCCTTCTAAATTTCTTAGCTTGCTCCTTGGTTCCACTCCAACAGGTGCCTTTTTAAAGCTGTGTTTTATAATTGTCTGAAATATTTTTTATCTGTACGGCAGTGCTTCTGACGTAAACCAAGACGGGTCCATTCCATCCCCTTTGGAGAGGGGAATGGCATCCAAGGGCCACGGCTGGAGGCCTGCCTCCCTGCGGCTGCCGTGGGGCAGCCCCTTTTGTGGCTGTGTAGAGGTGTGCTGCCTCAAGGCTGCTCACCACTGTGGCCTCGGGCAAGACAAGAGGGTCACTTTCCTTAAAGGACAGGAGGCGCCCAACCTCCGGGAAGCCAGGCTGATTTGCTAGCACACATTAAACACATCAGTGATCGTGACTTGAGCGCAGGTAAAGCAGCAGCAGCAGTAGTTAAGATTTTTAAAGCAAAGGGTGCATGGCGAAGGGGCAGTGTTCACTCACAGGCACCATCAAGAGCCTTGGGTGTGTGTGCAGAAGACACTGACGTAGGTGTGACGTTCCCTTTCCTTCTCGGCATTTGTAAGGGACCGTGTTTCAGTGCAAAAAACCCAATTTCCTCACGTTCACTCTGGCTCTGCCAGCTCTGGTCTGCACTTTTCCTTGGTTTTAAGCCTGGGAGGAGCAAGGCGGCATTTTTATTTGTTGAAAATATTTTCTCCCCAAAAGGACCCAAGGCAGTAGCCAAAGAGTGGGTGTGCCTTCGGTGTCCGAGGGATGGCACGGGGCTGGGCTGATCCTTCCACTCCAGAAACACCTTTGTTTGGGTGATTTGACGGGAGTAAACCTGTTGGTGAGGGTCGCCTGCCATCTAGTGACTGGAGGCAGTACAGCAGGATATGCTGCAGAATCATAGAAATGGCGACCTACGCCAGCCTCCTTCCAGTGCAAGGAACCCAGAGCGAAACCGTTCCAGACCGAGAAGCGTCCAGCCTCGGGCTGAGAAACCCCAGAGGCAGGAAATCTCACCACTTTCCCTTTGGGCCATGGGCAGCTTCCTCTTCCTCCTCCTCCTCTCTCTCTCTCTCTCTCACAAGGCTCAGCCGCGTCAGAATCAGATCAGACCCCTCTTCCGTCCAGCCTTGGGTTTGTTTGCTCTGCTTGGCCACAGCGAATCCTGACAGTTTGGGACAGGATTCTTTCCATGCCCTGCATTTCCATGGGATCTCCTGGGTAAAGTCCTGGCGAACTCTTATCTCTGTGTCACTTCGGAAGCCTGGTGGTTCCATCATCCCCGGCTGATAGAGGCCCTTTTGTTCTTACGGATGTCATCTGGTTGGCTTTAACCGCCGTTTATTGCTGCTTCTGCAACCTCCGTGGTGTCATGTTGGGTGTTTTTTCTGCCACCCACGTTTCTTTTAATTACAACACTCTCTGTTTTATAGAGAAGCAGACTCTTTTAAACCATTCCCAATCCTTCTTGGGCAGAATGGGGTCTTTGCCATCCTCGGCAGAACTCCAGCTTTCTCTCTGGGGTCTTGCAGGCGTGAACATCCCTCGGGACCAGCAACTCTACCACGGACTCGTCAGCCTCCACGTCCCAGAAGAGGAATTGCTCAGCTCGGTTGTGCAGGAGAAACTCGCCCTTGTCCGGCACCGTCCTGAAGCCAGGCAGGTCAGTCCAAAGGCCCGCCAGCCTTGACCGTAGCACCCTCTAAAAAGCTCCAGCGCTGTATCCGCCCTTCCTGAGGGGTTCTGGGACTTGTAATCCCAACACCTGTGGGGAGGGCAGCCACTGTCAGGCAGGCTGGCCCACTTTGTTCTCCAGCAATGGGGGAGGGGCCGCCCTAGCACATAGGATGCATAGCCCCCCCCCCCCGAGAAAGACGCAAGCGTTCTCCTTGTCACCTTAACCTCGACATTTGGCTCCCGGTTCCTCCTAGGAGGCACACGGCACAGGACCGGATCTGCTGGCATTTTACAACCCAGAGGAGCTGTTCACGGAGACTCCCTACCTGGAGGTGGAAGGACTGCCACCCTTGAAGCTACAACCTCAGACACGGGATCCATCCACCACGTTCTTTATGTACCGAAAGCTCCACCAGTGGGACAGTTGAGAGGGAAGGGGCCGGGGGGGGGGTGGTGGTGGTGGTGGTCCCTGCCCTGTAAAACCTGGACTCCTCCCAAGTGCTTTGTTTGAGGCTATTTATCCACCAGGTAGTTCCCTCTCCCTTGCCTGTTTTGTACATAAAACGTCACCGCAATCCGTCCTTCTGGTTTCTCTCCCCATCGGATGATTTTACTTCAAGCAGCAACAGGCAGTTGGCTTGTGCTTGGAGGACGCCCACCTGCCTGCCTGCCCGTTTTTCAGCCACCCTGCCACCTCTCCTTGGACACAAGAGGCCACTATGGTTTAACACTCACAGGCTTCAGCCAAGCTTTTTACCCAAAGCAGGACAGCCGCTGGTAATAATCTGTAGGCTTTATTTATATATAGAATCAACATCTTTGTAAAGATAAAACTCCAGCTTGTAGCAGGCGCTCCCTGCTACATGGGGGGGGGGGGTGTCGCATGGCGGCACACAGGACAGGCCATCTCCTCCGGGCCCTCCAAAAGGCAGCTCCCGCGGTGTCACAGCTGGCAGGCATTGGGATCTCACGGCTTGCCACCCAGTGAGGCCATTTACCACTGAGGGGAAGGCAGTGGGGGCCTCCCTCTCTCCTCAAGGGATCGTGCAACCCCTTGACGGTCAGGGCAGGTAGTAGGTGGTTAGGGCCAGGGGATGGGTGCCAGGGGCTCTCCTCTTCCTCCTTCCCAAGCGAGCATACATCACAAAGTGTGCTGAGACAAAAAAAAAGAAAAAGGGGAAGGAAAAAACAAAACCACAGACCCTTTTTGCTTCTTCTGGAGCAAATGTGGAAGAAAGAGCCACATTCCAGGGGACGATTCTGTCTGAAGAGGGGTGGGTGCCTCCTTTGGCCTACAGCTTTTTTTTTGTCTGTCTGTCTGTCTGGTCCTATCGCTCCCACGGGGTATTCTGAAATACCTGGGAGACCCCAGGGGCCCAGTTTTGTGCTCATAAAAAAAAAAACAACAACTCAGCCCTTGGCTGGCTGGGTGCCGAAAGGCACATCGTCATCATCCATGCTTTGCTTTCCAGGTGGGTGGTTGCCTCTTAAAAGTCAAATCAATGGGCTGCTGCCTGTAAAGGAGGCGCTTACCAGCAACTAATGTCGTAACATGTGTGTGCACGTGCACACACACCTATATGGGGTAGGGGGCTGGAGGGAAGGGCAGAGCATTCTTTTTTTCCTTCTCTCTAACAGCAGAGAGAAGTAGTTCATTTGGCTGGCCCCCACCTCAGTCTGCACACACACAGCTCCTCTCCGCTGGCTGCCAATGTGAAGTCTTCTGGGCCCCCGACACGTGCGAGACAGAGGGACCAAGTCTTTGCTGCTGCTTCCGACAGATGCGGAGATCTCCTTCCTTTTGCAGAAATGGGGAGGGGGTTGCCAGCCAACAGCCAACACACTGGCAAGGAAAATATGTCAGCAGGCCTGCTTTGAAAGAGGTTACCTGGCTTGTGCTAGCGCCCCCCCCCTCCGCTGGCCACAGATCCACTCCTGTGACAAAGAGGTTTATAGCCCAAGCCAGGGGCCATTTCCTTCCAGGTCGGCTCTGCTGATGCACGATGCTCTTACTGCTTCCTGTGCTCATGGACAGAGATGAAAAAGGATTTGAGAGGGAGGGATTCTGGCTTTCCACCTGCTAGCAATTCAGTAGGAAACTGGGAGAGGGAAGCCACCTTGATACAGGCTTGGGTTGCCAAAAAAAAAGAAAAAAGAAAAAAAAAAAGAAAAAAAAAAGGGACACATACCTCCCCCCCCCGCCACCACACCTGTTCTCACCCAGCGCCCATGGAGTGAACTGTTTCCTTCCCCATTTCTTCCCAGCAGTACTTCGCATTCGGCTTTGAGCAATTCCCAATGCACTGCTCGTTCCCATTAACCCCCAGTCTCCAGATACTTCTGGCTGCAGCCAATTAGAGGAGCTCGCAGGGCGGCCCCCTCGTCCAGGAGAGCGGCAACAGTCAGCTCAGCCCCCACCTGGAGTTTCTGAAAGGCTCCTGTCCCCCTCTTGAAGTGTCCAACATTCAGCTGCCGGGGCCCGCCGGCCCCTCACCCCCCAGCCTGGGCAAATCAAAGGAGGAGAGGCTGGCGCTCCTGCTGCAGCAGAGTTCCTCAGCGGCCTCCGGGGCAGGCTTTGTGGAAGAGATAGATGGGGCGCTGGAATCCTGCAAGGAGAAGCAGCCAGTCAGAAGGCGAGAGTTGGAGTTAAGTATTTTGTGCACACGAGGGGGACGACACACAAACACACCCAGGTAAATGCCAAGCATGTCTCACTGGAGGAGAAACCTTCCACCCCGTCCACAGTAAACAACAATACCTCTCAATTTAGGCAACGGGAACCTCCAAAGCATGTTTTCCTGGGCGGGGGGGGGGGGGGAGAGAAAAGTTGTTTCATGCACACCGTTTGCTCAGAAACACATTTTCCCTGTGGCTGCGATCCTGCGCCGAAGCTTCCCTGGCACCTGGCCTCAAGGGCGGCCTTCCTGCCCAGGGCTTTGCTTGCCGGTGGTGCTGCTGCCGGTCTTGAATGCAGAAGGACAGCCGCGCTGGAAGCTTCCCGGCCTCCTCGCTTCAGATCACTTTGTTACCGGAGAGGCAGACTTGAAACCCAGGACAACATAAGCATCCGGCAGCCGGTCAAGACAAGAGTCACCTCAATGGATAGCAACGCAATGAGCATTTCCACAGGGCGCCAAGGACCTCTGCGGCCAACTGGCCCACCTCCCTCCCCTTCCTGCCCATTTCCGTCTAGGATGCCTTGAACGATGCTTGCAGTGCCAAGACTTAAGAGCATTTCTTTTCTAGGCTACAGTTCCAGAACAGCCCAGCCAGCATAGGGCGTTTTGAGAGCTTTACGCTCCCCCCCCCCCACCAGAAAGGCCAGGGCGGGGCATCTTTGGTGCTCAGGGTGGCATGGCCTACACCTCTCCCCCCTTCAGCCCCTGAGAACAGGCCAACAGCAAAAAGACCAAAAGAGCCCCCATGGCCCCTCCCCCACCAGACCCAGGGCTGGGCTCTTGAAGGATGTGAATTTCACCTTCCTGTAACAAAACAGTGCATAGAAAATTGTTGTTGATTTTTAGTCGTTTAGTCGTGTCCGACCCTTAGGGACCCCATGGACCAGAGCACGCCAGGCCCGCCTGTCTTCCATGGCCTCCCAGAGTTGGGTCAAAGCATAGAAAATACCCATACCCTCAAAGCCCAAGAGCGTGATTCGGGGTTTACCAGTTTGCTGCAAAGAGCTGCATTTGTCCCCCATCCCCAACTCACCTTTTGATGTATTCCTCGGCATGGCAACCAGTTCGTAACTGGAGAATCCAACTTCAGATGAAGTCAGGTAAGAGGGAAACTGGTCTGGTTTCAGCTTGATTCGGTGGTAATGCCGGGATATCGTTTCCTGAAAAAAGAGTGGAGTCCAGGGAAGAGAATGTCACAGCTGAGTTCTCTATGATTACCTAGGTGGACGAAAGGGCCGGGCGGACCTTGCTGAAACCCAATGGGCTCGAAATAGCAAGGCCAAAGCAGTGGTCGCAGAGTGGAAGGGGAAGCCTGACGATGCACAGAAGGCTGGGCAGGCTTGGCCCAGATAGAGGACAGGGTCCGTCCTCGCCCCCCGGGAATCACAGCCACATCCCCACATGCCGGGGATTAAGACAAGCGGATTTCAGGCCTTAACCGTCTCTTTTTAAAATATCCCCATGAATGCCTCTCCTTATGTATTTTGTGGGTTCAGCCAAAAACAAGGGAGCACCCCTTCCAGGACACGTAAATTCTGCTCTGGCAACGCCAGCGCTTGGGCACTCAGTTGGTACAACTCCGAGCAGTCCCTTCCTGGCACCGAACCCTCCCCAACAGCCCCTGCCTTCTTAATTCCAAAGTGCAAGAAAGTGGTTCCGGCCATTCGGTTGCACAGGCTTTCTCAGAGCAAAACAAAAGCAAACGTTGCCTTTATCTACCTGCTTGGTATCGACACCGGAGCCCCGATCTAAGCAGTAACAAAGCCTTATGGCATGACAGGGCCTGCAGCACCCACTGCTGGCCCTCATCCACAGGCTCCCTTCTCTGGGCGCTCCTCAAACAAAAGAAGCAGATGGCTTGGCCTTGCGCTGGGGAGATCCTCCCGCGGCCCGGCATGCAGCTTCTGGCTAGGCCAGAACATTACGCTCCCGGCTGCCTTGGGCAAAGGAAGAACTGGCAAACTCTGCTGTGGTGGGAGCAACGAGGGGTGGCTTCCTCCCCGCGACCCCACCCACCAGACCCAAACTGTCCTAAAGCACAATCGGTTGAGGAGGAAAGCAGGCCTGCAGGCAGTTGGGGCGTCCCCTTAGGCAGCCAGGGGCCGGCCAGCTCACCGTCAGATTCTTCCTCTTCTTGTACGACGACCAGGCCTGGGGCTCAAGGACCAGGATGCCTCCCGGCCTCAGGTGGCGATAGAGGCGCCGGAACAGGCGCTTCAGCCCCTCGTCGCCCCAGTTGAGGTGGACCCACTTGGTGAGGCTGAGGCAGAGGATCACGTCGTATTCTGGCTTCTGAGCCTCCAGCAGCTCGTCACACTCCAGAATGTAGTTGCCCTGTGGTGGAAGAGAGAGAAGCGTCCTCTCAGCAGGGACCCTGCCAAACGGGCCCACCCCCTGGATGGACTGGAGGCAGGAATCTTCGTCCTGGGCAGGGGTCCTCGGGACCACCATGCAGCACAGTGCTCATCCAAATACAGGGGCTTCTCCCAGCACTGACAGACAAGCAAGCCCCGGAGAGAGACCTCTTCCCACCTCGCAGGCAGCTTCCCCCGCCTTCCAGGAGCCCACGTGCCAGCCCTCCCTCACAGAGGGCTCCAGGACGACAGACCACCAAACCCAGAAAAGCACTGCAACCCTTCCCCCCCCCCGCACCGCAAGGCCTAGGTCTCATTTCCTGGGGCAAACCGGACCAAAAAGCCCAAAGGATGGGAGAGGATACAGAGCGGCCTGCCTTCCTCTCGCCTTCCGAGCTGCTGAGGAGGGCACAGGAGCCGTTAGCCACTCAACAGCGCTCCGTGCCTGGGGCCCGGCTTCAAAGCCAGGCAAAAGGCTGGGGTGGGTGGGTGGTCATTAGGGTTAATGAACGGGGAAAGCCTTCTGAGCACTTCAATGCAGCAACAACCTCCCCAGCCCACCCCAAGCTGCTTGCTGATACAATGGGGCAGCCACATGGGGCCATGTGTGCAACTAGACTTTCTGACTCACACACACAAAAGCAGAGCGCTGGTGCAGCCTAAGGGAGGTCAAGGCCCACCTGGAAGAGGGCAGGACTGCCTACAGCTGTGGGGCTGGCCCAAGGCAAGGCATCCCACCCGAAACCCCCCCACACACACACACACACCATCGCGGCTTCAAGGCCAGGGGCAGCAGAGGGAAGGCTGGCTTCATCTCCTGGAGGGACGTGACTGTGGGGGGAGCAGCACAGGGGCACGTACGTGGTTCACCCACCCCACCCTCCCCTCCCTCCCCTCTTTGTCTCCCAGCACCACACAACTCAGCCCTTGGCAGCCTCTCGCTGGGAGGCTCTGGTGCCCACTGCAGCTCTAGCACCGGCTTTTCCTAGACAGCAAACGGGCTAAACATCTGTGAAGCAAGAAGGGCCTGATGGAAGCCTAGAAGCAGCTGCCGCCCAAAAGGAGAGGAAAGCAGACAGGTTGGGGCCACACAGCACCCACTCCAGCCTGGGTTCTGCAAGGCAGAAGATTCCCCCACCTACTATGGCAAGCCTGGCCTGCAATGAAGCACCTGGCGGGGGGGATGGGACATCAGAAGAATCCAAAGCATTTCTCTCCCACACTCGAAGGGCAGAGGCAGAGAGAGAGAGAGAGAAGCAGAAGAGGAAAAGGAGAAAAGGTGGCTCCTTCAGTTCTCTTCTCTGCGGACATCTGGTGCTCAGGGAAGATCCTGACCTGTGCTGGCAAAGCCTCTCTGGAGCACCCAGGAAGGCCTTCAGCTGAGGGAAGAGCGGCAGCCCCTCTTCCCGCTGATGGCTGGACGTCCCTCCAGGGGAAACCAGAGAGCTCCCATGGCAGAGCTCAAGACAAGCGAATCCATCCGACCTACTGGCTCCCCTCATTGGGAGTCGCAGGGCGGCTAAGAGGCCACCCCCAGCACCACCTCCCGGGACCCTCAGCAAACAGTCGCTTCCTCCAAAAAAAGGAAGGAGGAGACCCTGGCTGGGCAGCTGAAACGGGAAAAGAGATTTAGGCAGAGGCCTTTTTGCCTCCTACAGAAACATGGCCGGTGCGGGGGGGGGGGGGGGAGGGAGAGAGCAGCCTTGGCTGGCCAAGATCCTCTCCCTACATAGTGCAGGATGGCAGGGAAACGAACCGGTAGCACCTACACAGGCCTGTGTGACAATGCAGTCATCAAAGGCCCCAATCCTAACAGATTCTACTCACTTCTCTAGCTTGAGCCCAGGAAGCCATGAGCAACCCCCCCCCTTGGGATGTCAGGGGGGGAAGGGGGGCAGTGCTCGTCCTTGCCAGCCCAACACATCTCTGGGGTTGAAGCCAGACTGGAAACCCCACTCAGCCCAGGGCTCAGGAAATGCAGCCAGGAAATCCTGGGGCCGAATGCTCCATAACTGCTCTCTGCTCCCTCTCCCTGCTTTGGCGGTTTCTGCCTGCACAGGGGGGCTCAGGTGCCATCCGCTGGAACCCGCTCCTTCTCCCCTCCCCTCCTGCAACCTTGAAGGCCTCCCCTCACCCCACCTGCAATTCCTCTCCAATTCTTCGGCCAAATAAGCTGCGATAACCCATGGAAGAAAGAGGCAGTGCTTTGAACCCCGGAATGCAAGGCCTTCCATAGGAGAGCCCCTTCAAAGCCCTGTGGTGACTGCCTGCTAATGCAGTGCCCTTTGCTGCCAATGCTTTGGCCACCACATGAACCTTGGAAGTGGAGGAGCACCTGGCCAGAACCTCAGCTTTCCACACCCAGGGAGGCCTACTTTGGCCAGCAGTAGCCCCCACCCCACCCCTCGGCCAGGCTCTTCCAGCCCCTGCTGCCTAGTCATCAAGCCAGAGGTCCCGAGACCTTCTGCACAAAGTGTTGTGGCAGCACTAAACAACTGAGCCCCACTCAATTCTAGCTCTATAGGTCCCACCTGAAGAAAGGGACATACTTGGGGGAAACAGCCTCTGCCACTCCCCCCCCCCCCGGTAAAACAGAACGAGGAGGGTGATGGCACCAAGATGCCTTTCCCCCCAATTTTCTTGGGGGGGGGGGAAGTACACACCATCCTTCCCCTTGCACCATCCACGCCACTCAAGGTGCAGAGGACACACAATTTGGGGGGGGGGGGGAGAACGACAATCTGCATTCAGGCTCTGTGCCACCGCAGCCCTCAGAAGAGGAATTGCCACAGGGCAAGGGAGGGTTCAGGTGCTTCCCAAAAACAGAGGAGAGTCCTGGCTTAGATGGACACGGGGGGGGGGGGGGGAACGAAGAGACACCAAGTGGCATGTTCTGAACCTGACCCCGGTTCAGTGGAGACAGCCTGAGGCTGTTCACCATTCCCCCTTCAAAGGAAGCCCACTGAGGTGAGTGGCTAGGAAGAGCCACCACTGCCTTGAGGCGACTCTCCTCTCTTCAGCCTAGGAAATGGCCCGGACGCTCCTCCCTGCTCACTTCGGGGCTGCCAAGGGGCAACCGTGGCTCTCCAGGGGGGCCAGGAAGGCAGGCAAGTTCCCAGTCCCACCTGGAGGCGTGATCGATCGGGGTTTCCAGCCAGTCCCATCCGCATGCCAAGCAGGTAGACCTCTCACTCTATAAAGTGGAGGTTCTTGGGTGGCCCCAAACATTGAGCAGCACCATCATGGATCCACAACCTCGTGTGCTCAGAACACACACAAACCTCTCTCTAAAGCAAGGAGGAAGGGCCACTCCTATCAGCCTGGCTCCTTATCAGGAGGATCCGACCTTCTAATTCCCCCATGGATAGTGAGGCAGAGGAAGGAACACTCCAGACACCCTCCCTCCTACCCCCTTCTGTGGCCTTGGAAACAAAGGGAGGGGATGTTTGAGCACAGAATCCTCCTCTTCTTCCAGCCCTGTCCCTCCCCTTCCAGTTGCATCGTTATACTTTAAGGACATGCGGATGCACGCAAACCAAGGTCCATGCAGCAGAGCCTGAACTGCAATGGCCAGAACCCCCGACACATACCATGGCCACCCCACTGAAGCTCTGCTGTTAGGGCTGGATCGGATGCAAATCAAATTGATTTAAATCCAAACCCTCAGATTTTGACCCTTTAAATCAAAAGATCATTTTAAAAAATATAAACCCATTTGATTTTAAAAAACACCATTGAATTTCATCCACTCTGCCTTACTGTAAAACCCACCAAGGCTTCCACCACCCACTGGGGAACTCTGGGGAAAATGAACTCAATGTTGGCAGGTGGTATGAAGGGAAGCGGCTACCACGGTTCGACCTGTTCCCAAAGGAGCTTCTCAGCACGGCCACGCTTTCCGTACAGGAGCCGTGGGACCTGGAAAGCCCAGAAGCAGTTAAGCCACCCTCTCTCTCTTTGCTGCTCCGCAGGCAGCTCACAAGGGCTGCAGCAGGACGGAGCTGGAACTCCAACTGGAATTGGCAGAGCAAGATCCAGGAAGGCGCCGCCTGGCTTTCCCAGCACATCTTCTGTGCCTTACCTTGACAAAAATCACATTGTTGGGGAAGACAGTGGCGTCCACCCCCTCCTGGGGCACTCTGGGTGCAGCAATGGGGCCCCGGCTGGCCATGAGAGAGGCCGGGAAGGTCTTCTTGGCACGGGTGGCCCCCTTGCCCTCGCCGTCCTGCTGCTGCTGCTGCATCTCCTCAGAGAGGTAGTGCCGGATGTTCTGGCGGGCCGAGTGGATGAGGGCCCCATCGATGTCCAAACCCACCATTCTGGCCGGCCCCCACTTCTTGGCCACGCTCAAGGTGAGGTGTCCCACATTGCAGCCCACGTCCAGCACCTCTTTCCCTTGGAACCACTCTGGCTTCATCACCCGCAACCGGATGTCCTCGCAGTCGGGGTTGCGGTAGCCGTAGTATTTGCAGTAGTTGCCGTACTGGAACTTGTGCCGGGGCTGCCGCCGGGGATGCTGGGCGGAAGACGCCTGGAGGTTGCGGCACCGGGGCAAGCTGCGCCCCCGCTCCGGGCTGGCTCTGCAAGGCGGGTCACTGGAAGCCCCACCGCCCGGTGGCTTGGCCCCTGACCCTTCTGATTTGCTACAAGTCCTGCGCCGTTTGCGGTGGTGACGGCTCCCAGCGCTTGCGGAAGAGGCCACGGAAGCACAAGAGGGGGTGACGCCCCCATCCCCCGAGGCCTGCTGGCTTTGCTGGGTTTCCCCTGCCGCAGGCAGGAGGGGAGACACCACCTCATCCCTGCAGTTGATGGCTGTGTTAAGTTCATAGGGTTGCGGGGTGGCCCCATTGCAAGCCTTTGGGCAAGAGGGGCCCGAAGCAGACACAGCAGGACCCCCAGGTGCAGGCTTGGCTGCCCCCTCCACGCTGGCCCCGCGCTGAGCACCCCGGTGGCGGTGGCGCTTCCGCCCGGTCTTGAGGGAGGAGGCCAGCACCGGGGGGTCCTCTTGAGCGTTGTTGAGGCTCAAGGGGTCCGTGATGTCCTTGGGGATGAGAATCTCCACAGGATCCCTGCCTTTGGCGGGAAGGGGGGAGGACTTGGGGGTCTCCGCGTTGAGCGCCTGGTTGACCTCCTCGTCCAGGAGGCTGTTGAGGTTGAGCGGATCGAAAATGTTGCCCCCCAGCAGGAACTCGGAGGGCAGGACCGGGTCGCAGTCGGAGTTGATGCGGCGCCGGCGCTTGAAGGCAGGGTGCTTGAACCCCCCGCCGCCGCCCGCTCCTCCTCCTCCACCACCAGCTCCGACGTTGCAGCTGTTGCGCCTCTTCCCCCCGCCGGGGGCCCTCGGGTGCGGCTGCTGGAAGCCGTTGCGGGGCCGCTGCAGCAGCTCAGTCCCGCCGCCGTCCTCCTCCTTGGGCAGGGGGCCGGCCGCGCCCCCTCGCCGCTGGCCGCCCGGAGGCACCGGGACATGGGCCGGCGGGCCACATTCCCCTTCCAGCCTGCCTCCGGGAGCCGGGCCGCCGCCGCCGCCCCCGTCGCCTTCCGCCTCGGCCACCCCGCGGGGCAGCTGCCCTCCACGGGGCACGTCCGCCGGCGCTGCTGCTGCTGCCGCCGCCGCGCCGCCGCTCCCACCGCTGCCCGTTCGGGGCGGAGGCTTCAGGAGGGGCGGCGGCGGCGCCGGGACACGGAAGGCCTCCTTGTCCGTGGCCATCTCGATCATCCCTCGCGCGGGTCCGGCCGCCGCTGCTCTCTTAGTGCCGCTGCTCGGCTTCGCTTGGTCTCGGGCTCTTTTTCTCCGCCCCTCGCAAGCCCCTCCGACGCGTGCGCCGTCGGGCCCCTCGCTTCTGCGCAGGCCCCGCCGCCTCGTCGCGCGCAGCCTCCGTGCGGACCGCCCGTCAAGTCCCGGCGCGCACGCGCACAGCCATTCGCTCGCCAACCTTCCAACGAGGCTGCTGCGGCTCCTCCTGGCTCCTAGCGCATGCGCGGCCTGAGCCCTCGCCGGAGGAAGAGCGCTTCGCGCCTCCCGCTTTCCCGAGATGGCACGCTCCCCCTGTGTCCGGGAGTTATATATGCGGAGGGTGGGGTCATTGTTTGACACGCCTTCCCCTCGCCGCGGGGACCAATCACGGCTCAGCGTTCTCTCCACCCGCGTGAATCTAGAGCGAATCAGAGTCTTCCCCACAGAGTACTCTAGAAGCAACCTCCCCTCGGGTTTGTCCCGCCTTCTTCTTTCTATATCAGCCAATAGAAGGACGTTTGGCAATGCATGTGTCCAATCAGAGCTCAACACTCGCCTCCGAGAAAGTGGAGGTCCTTTTCTATCCAGGGCGGTCTAAATCAAGCGCCTGAATCAGGGCTAAAAAGCCGAGCAGATATATTTTTCCCCTGACAGAAACCTTCAGTTAAAAGCCCTCATTCCAAAACCTTGATTGTCCCAACCAAGCAGCAGTGTTTTTCCCAGGCAGTGCTTTAGCCTCCTAAGTGAACATCCCGGGTCTTGGTGGTCCAGATATCCGGCAGGCCTCAAAAGTATTGGACAGAACTATTTTTAGACGGTACTTTGGGTAGAACGACGCTGGCGAATGACAACATTGCTCCTTTTGTGTTACGAAAAGAAGGAAAAAAAATATTATTTTTAAGAAAGCTCCCAATATGGACATTTGTCCAGGATCACATGGCTTCACTCCCCTAAGACGGAGTGCGGAAAGCACCCTGGGGGCTGTAGTTTCCGAGAGCGGCGGGCCCGGGCTGCGCGCACGCGCAGAACAATGCTTCTCGCCTTTCCTCTGTCCGCGCATGCGTGCGAGGGGTGTAAACAATCTCGTGCAGGTTGCTGGCGGTGCCATTCTCTGAATGTGGAGCGTGCAAAAGCTTGGGGCCACTTTAGCCCTCCGGGGAGGGGGGGTGTAGGCGCGTGCGGAAGACCGGTCCTCCGGAGGCCCCCTTCCTCTCCCCCGGCCTTTGCACTGCGCTTTCCTTTCGGGCCCAGGAGGTTCCCTTCGGCCTCCTGATCCCAGCGCAGGAAGATTCCCCGGGCAATGCAGTGACTCATGGGGACGGAAATCTCCATTTTGGGAACCAGCCTTCGCAGCGGACCTCGTGACCCGCCTCCCCTGGCCGAGCTTTTTCATTTTCATTTAACCCCACCACCGCCCCCGAGGAACGGGCCCCCTTGCACCGTCCGGGAGAACGGGGGCCGGCCCTCCGACACCTGGGCATGGCCCACCTGTGGATTTTCAGTTCCCAGGCTCTAACGTTGTCACTTGGCCCTCCGGTCCAGGGTTGTGCCTCCCACCCTCTCCTAAGCTGGTGTCCCGCAGATGTCGCTGGCTGGTTCGGGGGAGGGGACCATGGGAGTTGTAGTCCTCCACCTCTGGAATGCACCTCCTCGGGGAAGGCTGTCCGGGCCACTGGCAGCTTCTTTCAAGGGCTCCGGTGGGAACACTTTCCCATCATTTCCAGCGGCCTGTTCCTTTTCCTGCAGAGGCTGCCTAAACCTTCCCCACACAGCGCACACACACATACACACACACCCCACGGTCTGCAAGGCATGTTCTCCATGGCGTCTGCTTCGAAGTCTGTCCCTGAGTTTGTTTTAAATCTCCTGGCTGCCCTCCTCCTGTACTCTGGGGGAGGCCTTAGCTTGCCTAGTAGAAGAACACTCATTTTTGACCCTGCCTTTCCCTCCAGGTTTGGTGTCATCTATCAATTTGAGAAATATCCCCTGTCCTTCTACCTACAGTATGTACAGTACTTCTTCCTCTGCATTTTTCACCGTGCATCCGGGCCAAAGGCCTGTTGCTGCCACCTACGGATGGCTTGTCATGAAACAAAAGATCTGGAGAGAACAAGAAAAGAAAGTAGGGAAGAGAGAAAAGGGGGGGGGGGAAGGAGGTCTAATTCTAAAAGGCCCACTAGTACCCGTTCTCCTCCTTCACTGAGGTCCATAGAGATGTTTAAGGCTCTACGAGACAATTCTGCTGCACCCTGCTTGTTATCTTCTCTGTGACGAGGAGCCTTTGGTGAGTATTCTTTGGGTACAAACGCACCCAGTTCCTTAGTCTCGATCAACTTGCCCACAAGCGTATTGTGTCAGTCAAAAACAGAAGACAAATAAAAAACAAAGAAGACAAAATGTTGTGGCACTTTTCAATATTAACTGCTTCTTTTGAATAGGAGCTTTCATGAGTCAAGTCCACTTCCTCCCTCAGACAGCAGTTGGTCTCTTAAGGTGCCACAACGTTTTGGTCTTCTTTTAATTTTTCTTTTATTTTTGCCGAATAAGCTAGCACAGACTAACACGGCTACAGTACTTCTTTTGAAACTGCTACTGTAGAAGAATATCACGGGTGATCTTCATGAAGGTTTCTGAAACACGACACACACAGCGTTCCCTTTGATCAACCCAGCTTCATCGGTTGCAACACATCTTGATCCGTTTTCCTGCAACAGACTAACAGGAATATCCTATTCCAAATTTCCAACAAATAGAGCGGACAGCTTTTCAACTTGTCTTTGCAGCTATGCTTTCTGACCCCAGAGGAATCTTCAGCAGTTAATAGATAACAGCATTTTTGCTGTCTTTTTTTTTTAAATCTGTTTTAGGATGCAGAAACACTGGCTGGGGGGGAGGCGGCACAGCAGCGATGGGGAACCTTGGGCTCTGGCACTCAATATGGCCTTGAATTCCCAAGTTGGCTGTAGGTTGACCCTATTATAAATGGGGTTGCACAGATTTTTTCCCCCTCCTAAAAGGTAGAAACGCACCTCTTAAGGCTTAATCACAGGTGATAAGAAGGCTTATGAAGATTAAAGTATGCTGGTATCTCTGAGCCTAGCCTTTTGCCTTTAGCCCCCTTCCCCGGCGGAAAGCAGTCCCAGATAAGATTTCTCAAACTCAGTCTGGCCTCTGGCTGAAAGAGTCTCCCCTCTTGCGCTACGAAGAGGTGGGCAAAGCTAAAGCAAAACACAAGATCACTCACCACCAAAGCGATCCTTTGCCCACCTTGTGCCAGCAGAGCACTGCTTCATACCATGTCAGACTGGACTGGACTGGTGTAAGTGTACTGGGATACTTGTGTATCCTCGTAACTGATGTCTAACTTAATCAGACTAGTGCTGATTCTGTGCCCCCGCCTCACTGGCTTGAGGTCATTGCCCCCTTTTCTGCTACCTCTTGTTATTGTTTGCAACTTTTTCTTTACTTTCAAGCCTTTAATCCTTGATTTAGGCTCTTTTTAAGCTGTTCCATTAGTTCTTTAAATAAAATGCTACTGCCCCCTTTAAACGCTTTTAATGCCTGTACTTTGTAACTTTTGTTGACACTAGACATTAATAACAAGATATAAATAATGCAAATAAAAGTGTTCTTGTTTTGTTAGCCTCAGTGCAAATAATGGTTCTTAAACTAATCCTGAAATATGCTGCCATCAAACCCAGGCTGAAGAAACGGCACTTACTTTTAAGAAGTTGGTAGCCCTCTGAAGTCATGTTAATTCTATACCTGTCTTCATGTGATAATCATTTATCGAATAGTACTGGGGGGGGGGTTGTTTGGGCTTTTTAAAAAATGGTATCTGCTTTTCAGATTCATGTTGTAATCTGCCTTGGGTCCTGACAGGGAGAAAGATACGCTAGAATTTTTTTAAAAAAGGAATAAAACTCTTTTGCCAGGCGAGGTGGAAGGTAGGGCAAGGCTGTTTATGCCTCCTTTCATCCTCTTAACTGACTTGGAAAAGTTACTTTTTTGGGAGGGGGGAGTCAGGATCTCTGGAACCCATCATTCACCATGGATCTAAGCTGGATTCTAAGAGTTATGGTGCAAAAAAGGGTCACTTTTCCGGAACCTGCTGGGAATGCATGCACATTGCTCAAGTGGAAGGTCTAAGGGGGCTTACTCGTAAGGAAGCTTGCAGCCGCCTGATGGGTGAGCCTATGCACCCGCAGCACCCAAGAAAGACAGGGCACTACAAACGATAGAGACAGGCAGCGGAGGAACCAAGCATTTGCACGCGGCTTCCTTCCGCGACCGCCTCTCCCTTGACTTCCGCTGGATGGCCTGGCTAGACCCGACCCTTCTGAGCATGCGCGGCGGTCAGCGTTCCCTGAACGTCGCGCGAGGGGTGTGTCTATATACTGTACAGTATTTATTTGTGGAAAGGGGGGGAAAGATCCCGGATGGGCTGACGGCGCGTGCGCAGTCCAGCTGGCGGCGGAGGGGACGATTTGGCGCCAACCTTCGCGGGGTGGGGGAGGGGCGAGACAGAGGAGTAAAAAAAAAAAAAACGGCCACAAAACGTCGCCCCGCCCACCCCAGAAAAGCGCGCGCTTTACCTCAGTCAAGCTTCTCTAGGGCGAGGGAGGGGTTGAATATTATTGATTGATTGATTAATTCATTAATAAAGAAACGACGCCCGTAACCGTGAAGTCGAAAAAGCTCACTTTCCCTTCCTCTTAAAAAGCGTTGTGAGAAAAAGGCGAGGGATCTTTTTTACAGTAACCCAATAAGCGCACCTCAGCACCTTCCTATATCTTCTCTCTCAGCATGTGGGTAAACTTAAAATAAAATATGTACATATATGGGTGAGAAAATCAGCAAGAAGCACACCGAAAGCAGGTTCGCTTTACCTCAGGACTGCCTCATAGGTCCCAAAAGAGCAGGAAAATGATCGTCCTCATGGCCAATCTTGAATTCAGCTGCCTCCCCAAAGTGCTTAATGTAATTATGAGGGGAATTCATTAAAAAAAACAAACAGAAAAACCCAACCGTTGAACCCATCATTCACATTTCTCTCTTAAAATTAAACTTCTTGAATGGATACACTTATAGTTTGATAACAAAAAAAATACTCTTTGGTTGTCAGGAGACATCCAAGAGAGAATGTTATGTGTTTATTTATATATTTAATATATAAGACATACATATAGTGTGCATATCATCTGGTCTAAGGAAAATCTTAACAATGTTTCTGGGTGCCATGCAGGAAAAAATATGTCAGCATTTGGCTCTGAGGAGAACACAAAATGAGCAAAAATACAGTAATGCTTGACACACCTCAGAAAGTGATTTGCTTTATTTCTTGGTGAGCAAAGTCTAGCTGAAATTACGTAGTATATTTGGGGTCCATTTAGTTTTATGGAGAAACTGAGGACATCCTTCACACGGCTCCCAGTTGCCTCTTGTATTTTCCTCTTTAATTTTGCGTGTTCTCCCACATTCCTACTAAAAAGCTCTCAGGTTGTTTTATGGACAAATAAACATTCCATACAGACAAATAAAATTGTCGAAACCACATCAAGCTACTACAGTAGGAGAAATGTTGGCGCACAAGGTAGCCATAGGGGGAATGATAGGTTAGCAATTTTTAAATGCCAATAAACGCACATATTGGCAGAAACAAAAAATAAGTTCCACTTGGTGCTTAAAACTGGAACTTGAAAGAGGTAATTTTGGACTACAATTCTCAGCGTTTCCTGCCTGAATGGCTGGCAAAGGATTCTGGGAGCTATCATCATCATCAACAACAACTTGTTTCCTCAAAAATAAGACAGGGTCTTACATTAATTTTTGCTCCACAAAACGCATTAGGGCTCATTTGCAGGGGATGTTTTTTTTTTAATGTGCAACAATCTACATTTATTCAAATACAGTCATGTCATCTTCTTCTGGTTGCTGCACAAGGGTGGAGGACGAGGGTTTCACTTCACTGGGGCTTATTTTTGGGGTAGGGCTTATATTACGAGTATCCTGAAAAATCGTACTAGGGCATATTTTCAGGTTAGGTCTTATTTTTGGGGAAATAGGATAGTAGTAGTAGTAGTAGTAGTAGTAGTAGTAGTAGTAGTAGTAGTAAGCACCACCACCACCACTTCAAAAAGTAATTTTCAGGAGTTCTGCCTGGCAAGAAACAAAAACCAATCCTTCCTAGGATATAATGTTGCTGCATTAGCATGTCCCACAAAAAGCTACCAGTCCCAAATATTGCAATCCTTGATGTTAAACATTATAACACGTAAGAAGCCCCAAGAAGCCAACACAAGGAACTGGGCTTTTCTCGGTTGTGACCCCTTTCCTTGGGAACAAGCTTCCTACAGATTTTGGCCAGGCACTCTCCCTCCCCACCTCTTTTTATTATTATAATTTTTTAGGAAGATAATTAAGGCCAGTTAGACAAAGTGGCCTCTACTAGCGGAATTTTGTCATGAGATATTTAAATAGGTTTTAATTTCTGTGTTTTTATTTAAAAGCGGTTTCCGCTAGTGACAAGGTTTGATTGTATTTAATTGCATTTTTTGGTATTTATTATATAGTGTTTGTTAGGTTTTTAATAAGGGATGTGATGGCACTGTGGGTTAAACCGCAGAAGCCTCTGTGCTGCAAGGTCAGAAGACCTGCAGTCGTAAGATTGAATCCCCATGACAGAGGTTTTTAATGCATATATTAAATTGCCCAGCGGGGTATATAAATGGAAACAAACAAATGTTATAATTTACTAGGGTATAAGCAATGTTTCCTGTGGTTTCAGATCTCAAGAAAATGCCCCAAAGGACGTTTGCCCCTCCAGTAGCTAAACCCAACCATGCTCCGTTTGCAAAAGGAAAACTGGAGGCACCTCAGAGCAGACAAGAAGATGGTGTTGCGACAAAACCCATAAAAATCCCCCCCAAAAAATCAAATCAGAAACAGGAAATGAACACGTCTAGCACAGCAACACCCCTAAAGTGCAGGAAGGATGGAGTCATGGGCAAGGAAGTAAGTGGAAATGTCGAGTAGACATTGTCTAGAGGGGCGGGGTAGAAATCTAATAAATAAATAAAAATAAAATATTTTGCTCCTTCTAAGAAAGAGTTTGGAACAGATAATGCTGGGGAGGTTTAAGGCCATCTTCTCCTTGAAGACCCAGAACAGGTGACAGCCTACGAGGCATCACCTTTCAAAAACATGGCTCCTTGCTCCACTGTCACCCAAAGACTCCACCGCCACCCCACGTCCTGTGAGCACACTTGTTTTTGCTTCGTTTCGGAAGCCAAGCGAGGTCTAATGCAAGTTAGCAGAGACCTGGAGACCTGGGTGGGATTACACCAGGGCTCACCAGGCACAGGGCGGAAAGGATCCCATCTGATGATCCACCCTGGAGGGTGGGCCCGGCTGCCCGTCAGAGCTGGCCAGGCTGACCTGTGGACCACAGGCTGGAGACGACCGCTTCTCATGCTCCATCGGTGCAGAACGTGGCTGTGGCTAAATGAGTGGCAGACTTATGTGGAAGTATCAGGGGCTTGTAAGGGCTTGGGTCCTTTTTCTTACTCAAAAGTCAGTTTTATTTCCTTTTGGGATAAAAGAAAGAAAGAAAGAAAGAAAAGACATCACCATCTTCCCAGACCCTTAAGGCAAGCGGTATTTTAGTACGAGCCTCTGCAGCAGGTCTGGATTTCCAATCGAGAAAGAGAAAGGCAGCCCACAGATGTGAAGGAATGCATGGGAATAACTTTAATCTGTGAATGCGTGGCATGAGGGGAAGCAATTAGAGAGAGCTCCTCCCACTAGCCTGTGAAAACCCACTGGTTTAAAACCATGCCTGAAATAGCTTGTGTACAACTGGATGGCCCATGAAACACACTTCCTATAGGAGGCAGGCTGGCCATCTCTGAGGATCATCAGATGATCTTGCATGGAGAAAGCCCCATTACACCCATGTCTGTTTTTAGCTTCATGTCTATGGAACTGAAGGAGCGCTAAGATTAAAGATGAATGAAAATGCTCACCTCTTATGCTGTTTCACCAGTGACTATTCAGAGCAGCTTACAAACTAGGCACTAATGCATTGGGAGGTGAAAATACAAGGTTAAAAAACCAAAGAAAAACAAACAATTCTAAAAAAGAAGCATTGGGAACAACCAAAGCCCAAGACATTGTGACAGCAGTGGGAAATGTGCCTTCTTCCAGATGTCGAAAGGCTGCAAGTGTCCCTCATCTTTCCTTCTGTTGGCTGAGATGGCCGGGGGGGGGGGGGGCTGTAGACCAGCAACAGCTAACAAGCCGTGTTTCCATATCTGGGCCATAACTATAAAGCCCAAATATAATGACATCCCCTTTGAAGGGCGGTGTGACACTTTACATTGGCCCTGGGAACCAAGGTTTCCAGAACAGAACCCAGGCTCATGTTTTCTTTTTGTTTCATATCAAAACGTTTTGGGCAAAGGGATGTTTCCAATATAGTTGTTGCGGGTTTTTGGGGCTCTTTTACAGTACTGTGTTCTGAAGGTTGTTCTTCCTGACATTTCGCCACTCCTCATCTTCAGAGGACTGGAGTAGGAACTCTGTCCATGCCCTTTATGAAACGTCAGGAAGAACAACCTTCAGAACACGGACAAAGAGCCCAAAAAACTCCACAACAACCATCAGATCCCGGCCGTGTAAGCCTTTGAGAATACGTTTCCAAGATAATTTAAAAGTAGCCCCACTGCCTATGTTGCGTCGCTCTAGTCTGGCAGAGGTGGGGAATCATGTTGGCCATGCAAGATTTGATGTTATTACCGATGCTCTCTTTGCTCACCCCTTGGCAGAGAGAAAATTACCTCACTGATGCCCAGTATGACGAGATATTCCGCAGTGTGCTTCAGAAGCCTTTGCAGGAGTGCATGGGTATGTTGAGAGAATGTGTCATTCACTTATTTATTCATTTGATTTTATGTTCCACTTGATTCCACAGAATGTGAGGGTTCTTGGGGAACAAACTGAAAGATGCAGAAATAAGAACTGCAAATTTACAGCCGTCAGCTGGGCTAGGCATAATCTGAATTCGCCTTACTGTATAGGGTTAATCACATGGTTCTTTTGAGGGGGAAAGATAAACCCAGGAATGATCTTATTCTGGATGACACTTCAGCTGCAGCAGCACATACCAGACTTTGTGTGATAAAGACCATGATACATTTTGATACTCACAGAACTTGAGAATAAACTGGTTACAAATAGCTAATTACATATCATTCATAATTTTCATAGACTCACAAAATAATGGAGCTAGAAAGGGCCTCTAAGGTCATCAAGTCCAACCCCCTGCTCAAGGCAGGAATCCAAACCAAAGCAGATCGGACAGAAGGTTGTCTAACTTTCTCTTGAAGGCCTCCTGTATTGCAGTGCTCACCACCTCTTACATCTCCCCACAAGAGCCCTATGGAAATGTATAGACCTCTAGGCCAAAAATCAGAAACCTATGTTCATCACAGCTAGCTTTTATCCCAGAAAAAAAAAGTTAATTGCAGAATGAAACTGAATAACAGAGGGATTTTGATATACAATAATTTGAAACGGTTTTCAAAGTCTAAGTCTTTTCATTGTTGAAATAATTCCAGGCAACATTAGCCTATCTATTTCTACAAGCTTTATTTATCTACATTGCTTCTATGTTCCATATACGCAAAAATGCAATCCCAAATGTTAAAAGGTATTCTCCTCATCCCATGTAACTGTATTAGTTGTCTTGAGAACCATGACAATGGAGAGCTACTTTTTAAAAATATCAGCTATAACTGTAGCTAACTCCTTTAGTGGGCTTTGACAGTGCAGTAAAAGTTCAAAGTAACTTTTCAGGCTTAGGATGCTAAGCCGACAGTATCCTGTGCTCATCTAACAAGAAGTAAATCCCATTGAATTCAACTGGACTTATTTCTGAGTAGGCATATACTGTATATTCAGTTTGCCATTCATAGTATTTTTAGCAATTACCTTTGGAAGTATCAGCTTTGTGAAGATGAAATTGGGAGTTGGTGGCAATGATCCTACAAGCCACAATTTCACTGTTTCAGCTTTAGGAAGGCTTAATGCTTTGGGGCCTAGATTACAAAGCTGTTTAGAACTGTTTTGTGTTTATTTCTAGAAATCTCTGGGATGAAAGGTGTCTCAGTGGAGGCTAATAAGGAACAAATCTTAGGAAGGTGAGTTCTATAGCTTTGCTTTTATGGGGCTATTCCAACCACTGCAGACAATCTACTCTACAAGCCGATGTGAAGCAAGCAAACCAACCTGAGGGAGTGACAAAACTGCTGTTCCAGATAATATCTGTTTCAATTCTTTCCTTCTCTTCTTTCACATGATGTAAGAAAAGACCTACAATTCTCCCAAATCGTGGTCTGATGTGTGTAGGCCAGGCTCCTTGGTTAAAAACAGGTTTCAAAATGTAGCCTGCAGACTCAGGTCAGAGTGGTAGGTTTCAAATGTCAATAATCTTATTTTATTTATTTATTCTGCCAAACTAGCGGCAGAGCTGCTACTCTCGGTAGCAAACAAATCGCAATAACACCAAGTATACAACACACCCAATAAAACATTTACCTAAATAGTAAGCAAGGAACATAACAACTAAAAGTAAAATAAACCTTGTTAAGACAGAGGCTTGCCAGCTATTCAGCTGCCACTGCTCTATACTGAAACGCAAGGTGCCTTTTTGGTTTGGGAACAGAGGTGCAGAGGAATGTGGCAAAGCCCATATGGAATGTAAAGAGAACATTCAACATGGTCTGCAGCTGGCTGGATAGCTCTGTGATTTAGATATCTGGCCATAGAGCCAGACTTTGGGAGTTCGGTTCCCCCATGGCACCTCCAGGGAGAAGAGCCAGCCTGGGTAACCTTGGGCAAAAGCTGCACAGCGATCCCAGGGCAACCTTGGAAGAAGGGAATCATAAACTACGTCTGAGTGCTCTCTATCTGAAAAGGGTTGCCATAAGTCGGAATAGAGCCAATGGTACATGGTGATGAAGATGAAGTAGGTCTGCAGACTGAGAGCGACGTGTTCTTCCAGCTTTGAACGAGAGCTTTGCCATGTTCCTATGTGCTTCTCTGCCAAGCCAAAAGGACCTTGTGTTTGGATATAAGGGTCATGGGTGGGGTTGGGGTGGAAGTGTTGCGGAATGACTGGCAAGCATTCGTCTACCAAGACTGGGAGGGACATCCCCACCCATACCAGCAGAGGTGAGATCTCCTGAGCCATCCCCACCTTATTTGGCCCAGGGATGAATTATTTTAACTGAAGAACATAGAAAGAAGGAAAATAGTGCCTAGCTGTCTAGGTAAAGGCCTACAGATGGGTAAGAAGAAGGAGCATCCTTTTTTTTGGCCAGAGGGTGGTGCCCAAGTACAGGCTGAATGCTTCCCAGAGCTAGCTAGCACACTTGTATGTGCACATGCATGCCATTAATGCCTTATTACTGATTTTTTTTAAAAATTGTAAGTATATCTTGTGGGAGGAGAAGTAGCTGAGGGGAGAAGGCGCTTGATCTTTTTTGCTGCCATTATTTATTTCTCTCCTTCATGTCACACCTCTAAGTAACTTCCGTTATTTATAGACATTTCAAAATACAGGTAAATATACCTTTCCAATTCTTGAGGCAAGGTGGGAAGGAAAAGGGTAAATGACTGGCCTTCTTGCGTCTTGCAGAATTGCTTTGCTTTGGATGAAGAAAGTGAACTGCTCTATACTTCCTTAGCTGGAAATCCTGGCAAAGTAGCCTTGGTTCCCATATGTGTCTATGACTTAAGTCGCAGGGTTCCAAATCTACAGGAATAAATAACATAGTTCTTGCTTGAACCATCTCAACAAAGTTTGTTTTACTGGCCCCCAAAAGGCTAATTCTCATAATGCTGGGTTTCAACTCTGTATCTGTGTTATCCTCTCAGAGAGACTTTGACTGCATCTCCAACTTCAAAGGATGATGTCTATGGAAAGATAAGCAAGGAGAACAGTGAGAGGATGCCTTTGGAAGCAAAAAAGAAGGAGCATCCACTCGGAATGAAGAAATACGGCAAATGCTTTCAACATAATAACAAAGGAAAGGAGAAAAGTATGTTTTACACAGCAAAACACGCTAGGGAAAAATCCACTAAAATCCATGCTTCATGGGCAGCGTGCAGTGGGTGGCTGGCAAGAGAAAACTATGGTTGAGTGAAAAGAGGCCGTCCCTCTAGGTGGGACGGAGGGGATGTACACATTTTTCCACTGTTTCAAAACAAGAAGCTCCTGTTGACTCACACACTCTCTCTCTCTCTCTCTCTCTCTCTCTCTCTCTCTCTCTCTCTCTCTCTCTCTCTCTCTCACACACACACACACACACACACACACACACACACACACACACACACACACACACACACACACACACACACACACACACACACTTGTTTTTCTTTGTCTCCTGGCAGATGAGAAACCAGAAGCAGACAATGGAGGGTGTAAGGAAAACCGGAAAGGAGCGCCTAAGAAAAAAGTTAAAGGCAACACCCAAGTCGTCATTGACCAAGAGGAAATGCAGGAGGAGGAGAAGTCAGACAGAGGAAGTGGTAGCTGTGAACTGAACCCTCCCTTGTGCTCAGAAGGGTTTCAGGGAGGGCGGACCCATGGGGTGGAGATCAGGGCCTTCGAAAACACCAGTAGGCAAGCTTGGAACCTTCTGTCGGTTGTTTTACGGCACGTCGGGGAAGAACTAGACTTTTAGTGGAGATTTTAAAACAGGCTCTAGTCATGAGCACTGAGAGTGAGAAAGGGAGCTGAAATGTCTAGCAGAAAACCTACCAGAGAGTTCTTCTGCTTGTCTTTTGGGAAACTGCTAAACAGTTCCAACCTTCAACCAAACGCAAGGCTGATGCCTGTATGCCAGAAGGTTAGGCAATCTGCTCTTCCATGATGGAAGGAAAAACCATTTTAAGAAGTCTTGCATTACTGGAAAGACTAGCAGAGGTATTGCAAGAAAAACTTTTGTCAATTGCAGCCTGATTCAGCGAGTGCATCATCAAGGGTTGTTCTCATTTGGCAGATATGCCTGGAAGACGGCATGAAGAATGATACTGGAAGGATCCTGATAGATTATATCCTAGTTGAGCAGAGTTAAGGACACAGTGTTAAGCAGATGAAAGCTTCTTGCAGAATTGACATAAATTCAGACTGTAGTCCTATCATGTGCCTGAAATTAAAGAAAATACCAAGAAATTAAAAAAAAGGAAAAGCATAGAAATTATATACTATAACTTGGTGCAGATCAAGGAATACAAGCATTGCTTTTTTAACTAGTGGCCATTTGCTGCTGTGGTTTATTCTGTCTGACTATACTAGAATAAACGTAATAGAATTCTGCTGTTAAGAAAACCAGTGTCACGGTAATCACTAAAACGCAAGCAAACTTGAAAAAAATGTGAAATATCAACATTGAATGTGTGAATTGTGTTGATAAATAACCTACCTTGGAATTTGGTTGACAATGGGACCATAGTGATACAATTAAAGTCAGAATGTAGGTTTACCTGGAGCAGATTTCTTAAGATAAAGAAAGTTGGTTTTGAGACAGTACATTGTATGGCCCTATTATGTACTGGTAGTCTTTTGGTTCCAAGGTATGGCACGGAATAATGGACATTAGATTACTTAGAAAAAGGAAAGACACACTCGAGATTAGGATGCTGAAGATTTCTTGGATCAAGAGCGTGACGAGCAAAGACAAAAGCGATGCAGGCATAAAACTCAAAATGCTAAGACCTAGAATAATTTGACCCTATGAGAAAAAAAAAACAATTTTTTCATTGGTGATTGTTCAAGGTTAAATCAATGGAAAAATAAGTGGCTCCATCAGCCATCAGTATAGCTGTGATGATGTCCAACCTCTAAGCAGGAGAGGACAAAGAAGGAGAAGGTCACAAGTGATTCTCAGTCATGCCGCAGATTGAAGAGTTATTGAGTTGTTTAAAGGAGTTCTGCACTGCCTTTCAGCAGAGCTTCCAGTACCATCTACCAATATAAGATAAAATTCTAATAAAACATGAATGGTCTATTTAAAATACTTGTTGGTACAGTACATTAAAACCACAGGAAAATAAAAACGCTGTTGTGTGGCTCTAGGAAAACAACAGTGACAGTGTCAGGTGAGTGTCTTTGGGGACGCATGCTAGACAAAATCTAAAGAAAAAACAAACAAAAATACAAAAAAGTGGCATCTTAAAGACTAACTGTTTATAATTTAATCTGAGCTTTTGTGAACACATCCACTTTGTTGGACATAGTAAAACAGAATTAAATTTTTGCTTGTTTGTTTTTTGGTTTTGCTTTATTTTGTTGCTTTGGATTTTGCCAGATATGCTTGCACAGACTAACACAGCTACCTCTTCTAAAGCAACATCTTTAGGGAAGGAATGCCCTCAGGGAGGCAAAGGCAGTGTGTGTGTGGGGGAATTACTCCCTTGTGTAGTGCTTCAGCAGTATGTATCATAAAGCTGAAGTTCCCTGTGGCATTTCTCTCCCATTGGCCTCCTAGGCTGGTGCATTGCATGGGTCCAGTGCTCTTCTCCAACCTGCAAGAAGTGGAGGCAGCTCCCCAGTGACATTGATCCTTCGGTTCTGCCCGAGGACTGGTCTTGTAGTCAGAATACAGGTAAGAAAGAGAGACATCAACTTTTGGTTTATGGGGGCCAACAATTATTTGGTGGCCTTGTGACAAACCCAGACCCACTGGGATATGTCACACAGTTACACTAAGCTGCCACCAACCATTCCCTGTAAGAAGTCACACAGACCAGGGATGGATTTTTAAACAATAAAAAGAATAAGGTTTATTTAATTACAACACACAGGAAAATAAAATGATCAGGTGTATAAAATATAGTAACGTGGCTTACTCTCACTCATACATACACACAGTTTGGTTCACACAGAACCCTTAACTTGAAGCACAGACCCTGAACCTATCAGTTCTGGCTAACCAACAGACACCTGAACCTATCAGGTTGGTACTCTGACACACAGAAGTACCCTGTCTGACACACAGACTCCCACAACAGCTTCTTCTTCCCAGCTGCTGCTTCGTCACATCCCAGTGTCTCTCAGCATCTCTCTCTCACCACACAGGCATCACATATTTATACAGTACAGCCCCTCCTCCTGATGTCCCGCCTTCCACTCCCCATAGGATGGAACTTTCCCTCCAAACCCATGACAGACAGGTAACATCAGTGCTGTATGTAACACCTCCCCTCTTTATAAGTTGTTTTGTAGGGGGAAAGCTAAGGTGCTTTTCACCAAAAAACAACCTAGGTAAAATACACAACAACAGTTATACATACCATATTATACTTACTTATACTTACATTCTAAGTTAACCATAGCAAATAGGCATTTAAACATTTACCATATACATTACATCAATTTACCTTTATTCTTACAAACCAAATTCAAAACCAGGTACATTTAACCTTTTGTCATCATTATATACACATAGTCCATGTTCATTCGCCGTCTTCATTCTTCAGGTCTTCTTGATAAGGCGTCAGCAACACAGTTCACTGACCCTCTGACCACCTTCACTTCAAAGTCATAGTCCTGTAGGTTTAAAGCCCACCTCATAAGTTTGCTATTGTGGGATTTCATTGTCTTTAACCATTGCAATGGTGAATGGTCAGTACACAGAACAAAATGTCTTCCCCAGATGTAAGGCTTGGCCTTCTGGATCGCGTAGACTATGGCCAAACACTCCTTCTCCACGGTTGCCAAATGTCTCTCACCTTTTTGAAGTTTCCTACTCAGGTAGGACACTGGATGCTGGTCACCATTCTCATCCTCCTGGCACAGAACTGCTCCTACCCCGCTGTTAGACGCATCGGTGTAGATGATGAACTCCCGGTCGAAGTCTGGAGCCCGCAGCACTGGATAGTTGATTAACGCCTCCTTCAACCTCTGGAACGCCGCCTCACAGTCGCTGGTCCACGGGATGCGGTCATCAGCCTTCTTCCTCGTCAGATCGGTCAGCGGAGCCGCCATCTCGCTAAACCTCGGGATGAACTTTCTGTAGTAGCCCACCAACCCAAGAAATGATTTGACTTTTTTCTTGGTGTTGGGTCTAGGCCAATCACGAACAGCTTCTATTTTGGCCTCCAGGGGTTTTATCACTCCTCCCCCTACCATATGACCCAAGTATTTTATTTCTGGGCTACCCAGCTGACACTTGCTGGCCTTTACTGTTAGCCCTGCTGCACTTAACCTCTGCAGCACTAACTCCAGGTGTATCAGGTGATCTTCCCAGGTATTACTGAAGATCCCTATGTCATCAATGTAGGCAACTGTAAAGTCACTGAGCCCTGCCAAGGTCTGGTCCATCAGCCTTTGGAATGTGGCTGGTGCATTTCTGAGACCAAAGCTCAGGACTCGAAACTCATAGAGACCAAAAGGGCTGCAAAAGGCAGTCTTTTCTTGATCCCTGGGATCAATTCTTAATTGCCAATATCCCTTTACCAGGTCCAATGATGAGATGAACCGACAACCCCCTATGGTTTCAATTAGGTTGTCTAGCCTGGGCATTGGGTAGGCATCAGGAGTGGTTACACGGTTTAATTTCCTGTAATCGACACAAAACCTAATGCTCCCATCAGGCTTGTCCACAAGGACTATCGGAGAGGACCAAGGACTAGAAGAGGGGACGATTATGTTCTCCCTAAGCATCTCGTCCAGTTCCTTCCGCACCTTGTCCCTATAGGGTCCCGTTACTCGGTATGGGGATACTGCCTGCGGGGGTGCATCCCCTGTGTGGATCCGATGCATCACTCCCTTCACTATCCCCGGCTTGTTGGAAAACACCTGTTGATATTTACTAAGCAGCATTTTTAGTTCTTGCTGCTGATCTTGGGTGAGTGCAGGACTGATCTTTACCTCCTCTGGGTTGTATTTTACTTCCCCTCTACCCTCCCAGAAGGGTAATTCAGCTTCCTCACTCTCAGCTGCTTTTATCGCGAATAAAACCCTCTGTTCCCCTCTGTAGTAGGGTTTCAGGGCATTCACATGAACCACCCTCCTTGCTTGGTTCTCCTCCTGCTCTATTAGGTAGTTCAGGTCTGACATCTTGGAAATGACCCTATATGGTCCTGCCCATTTGAGCTGCAGTTTATTCTCTCTGCAGGGCCTAAGCCAAAGCACTTCCTCCCCTGGGTCAAAGTGCCTCTCTCTAGCTTTGTGGTCATACCATGTTTTCTGTCTGACCTTCTGAGCTTGCAGGTTTTCTGCTGCCAGCTCTAGATTTCTCCTTAGGTCATTCATCAAGGTGTCTATGTATGTCACCACGTCTTGTGGGTCATCCTGGGTGATCTGCTCCCAATCTTGCTTGATCAAATCAAGGGGCCCTTTCACCCCTAAGTGTGCAGCAAACATGTCAGAGTGACCCCTTTGTAAGATCATGGGGCGATACTTTTCCGGTACCACTAGCTGACTTCTGATCCCATCTCCCCCTTTTGAGATATTCCTCAGGGTCTCTTTATATAAAATCCCCTTTTTCTCCAGAAATCTCACTGGGGTTTCAGGTGTTAGCTGGGCGTCAGTCACCTGTTCAAAACACTTTTGGAGAGTGGCGTCTGCCTTTTGCTCCTGTCCAAATCTGCTGTCTGTGGTTAAGGTTTCCACCACAGCTTCTGAACTCCCCTCTGCTTCCGTCTCTGGCTCATCATTACCCCCCTGAACTGTCCCTGTGGTGGCTTGTGAGCGTGTAATCACTAGCACCCGTTTCACATGTTCAGCCAGGTCATTTCCCACGAGCACGGCTGCTGGCAGAGTCGATAAAATCGCTAGCCGCCAAGCTCCCCTCCAGCCTTGAAAGTTGACAGGTACCTCTGCTACTGGCAGAGAGATTACCTGCCCCTCAATCCCTGCCACCTTCATGCTCTCATTTGGGATTATAAACTCCCTAGGGATGATATCTGGATGGCACAGGGTTACCTGGGAACAAGTGTCCCGCAGCCCCCTATACTGACGGTCAAGTATTCCTACGTCCACCCCTGCTGTCTCAAACAACTGAGAATCTGTTTTCACCAGCAAGCAGCGCTTTACTTCCACAAGAGGACCATTTTCCTCAGCCTGATCAGCAGAGGTAGCTGTTCCAGACTGAGTAGTCATGGCAACCGGCTCCCTCAGTGACAATGAGCCTTGCTCTTTCTGGACACAGAACACAGCTTTTGGCTTGGTTCCACTAGACTCCTGAGGCACCATTCCTTTTAGCTGCTTTAATTTCTCACACTCTGAGATTAGATGACCCTTTCCCTGACAGAAATAACATTTTCTGGTGTATTTTGATTCTCTCTCATCTTGTTTTGGTTTTCCCTCCAAAATCTGAGGTCTTGGTTTCATGTCTGAGGGCTTCCCTTCACCATGGGCCCCTCCCCCTTGCTGGCTTTTCCCTGGTCCCTGAGAGTACTTGCTGTAGGTTTCTTTGGGTTTACCTACAGATTTCCCCTCACCCAAGGGCTTTCTTATTTGAGAAATAAAATCTGCGATCTCTGCGGCTGCTGCCACAGATTTCGGTTTCCTTTCCCTCACCTGGAATTTCAATTCCCCCTGCAGGACTGAATAGAACTGTTCCAGTGCTATCAAATCTTTAAGCTGCTCATAGGTCTCTGTTCCCTCCTGCGATAGCCATTTCCCAAGCAGCCTCACCAATTGGGCCCCCACTTGGGTAAAAGTCTGTTCTGGTTTCTTGGTGAGGGACCTGAATCTTTGTCTCAGCTGCTCTGCATTTATCCCATGTCTGGCAAACACCAGTTTCTTAAACTCTGCAAAATCTTTCATCAGTTCCTCAGGCATCTCGGCATAAACCTCAGCCAGGCTACCACTGATTAAAGATCGCATGATGGTCATCTTCTCAGTTTCCCTCACTGAGAAGTCCACAAACGCTCTTTCCACTAAGGAAAAGAACACCTCAGGACAATCTCCCTTGTGGTACACAGGGAATTTCTTCAGGTCAGCCTTAGACAATTGGCCTCCCTCAGAATCCCTATTATTATTATTGTTCTGGTTCATCAGTTCCAGTTTTCTTAATTCAAACGCCATTTTCTCTCTCTCCAATGCCAATTCAAATTGCCTTTGTTTCTCCCTTTCCCTTTCTTCTCTTTCCCTTTCCTCCATTTCAAATTGCCTCATCCTCAGTTCATGCTGTTGGGCTATGAGCAATTTTCTAAGTTCTGGGTTCTGCTCTCCTGTGCTGTCACCCTGCACTGAGCCAAATTCATCCTCAGAACCTTGGTCAATCTGGGGGTCTCTCACTTCACTCATTTCTGCCATCTGGCTTCGAGTCAAGGGCATAATCCCCCCTCAGAACAGGCTGCTTTAAAAGTCAAGCCTCAAAATAAAACGACCACTTTTTTCCTTCTTGCCTCAGAACCACCTCTCCCTAGAGATTGCTGCTGTTCTTCAGCACTAAACTTGCAACAGTATCGAGTCAGAGCCTACCCCCCTCTGCTGGGCCTCTCAGCTGGCAAGCTAGCTCACTGTTACTACGCAGTTTTGCCTCAGCTTTTTCCCGCCAAAACTAGGCTACCTCAGAGCACCTTAATCTAAGTCTCCCCAATTGGCACGTTCTTCTACTAGCGCACCTCCCCGTGAGGTACACCTAGAAGATTACCTACGCGCCTCAGATTGTCCCTGACTAGACCCCCCTTGCTCTGGGCACACTTGCCAAGGCTTTGCTGGACCACTGGACAACTGGACCAGTCGTATCCCACACGCTGGACACCAATCAATGTGACAAACCCAGACCCACTGGGATATGTCACACAGTTACACTAAGCTGCCACCAACCATTCCCTGTAAGAAGTCACACAGACCAGGGATGGATTTTTAAACAATAAAAAGAATAAGGTTTATTTAATTACAACACACAGGAAAATAAAATGATCAGGTGTATAAAATATAGTAACGTGGCTTACTCTCACTCATACATACACACAGTTTGGTTCACACAGAACCCTTAACTTGAAGCACAGACCCTGAACCTATCAGTTCTGGCTAACCAACAGACACCTGAACCTATCAGGTTGGTACTCTGACACACAGAAGTACCCTGTCTGACACACAGACTCCCACAACAGCTTCTTCTTCCCAGCTGCTGCTTCGTCACATCCCAGTGTCTCTCAGCATCTCTCTCTCACCACACAGGCATCACATATTTATACAGTACAGCCCCTCCTCCTGATGTCCCGCCTTCCACTCCCCATAGGATGGAACTTTCCCTCCAAACCCATGACAGACAGGTAACATCAGTGCTGTATGTAACAGGCCTCTCCTTCCTTCAGTTAAATAGCCGAACCGCACATAGACCTGAGTCTCATATTGGTGAAGCTGTGGTGCCCAAAGGCAATAAAAGCATTCATTTCTTCCTTTCACAGGAAGAAAGTAACTAGAAAAGTAACTTTTAACCCTCATTGAGTTAGTTTTGTGGGAAGGAACTAATGTCAGGTAGCTTGTCATTTGTAAATTACTTCCAAATCCTGGGGTAAGAAGGGTAAAGCTAAAAGGAGGGACTGTGTGTTTGTTTCCTTTACATTATATTTAAGTAGAATACTTATTATCTGTGGCAGATCTCCAATGCAGCAGCTGCAGTGTTCCTGAAGAGACATGGTCAGGATCTGAAAACGAGGTGGTCTATGCAGGTTATATTCCGGGGTCGATCGTATGGGCAAAACAGTATGGATACCCATGGTATGAAAAAGCTGGACATATTAAAATTATTCAGCGCTGCGCTCCCTACTTCCTTTACTCACTGCTTAGAGATCCTGCTTCAGGAGGACACAAGTCCTGTTTGCCAAAAATACATAGACACTCTTCTGCCAAATCAGAAAGGAAAAAAACTATAAACAAGCAGGGCAGTTTAAAAAGACAGGCAGCAGGGAGATCATGCCTGTAGTACAGTAGTAAGAAAGTGTGGATTCTTTGAGCAGCACACCGCACTGAACCAAACAGACCAATTTTCTCTCACCAGCTTATTAGGATGAGGGGTGGAGTACAAAATCGCCATCCCACTTCTTGACCCACCTCACCCCCATTGCAAAATATACTTGGCCCAGTTCCTCCTGTGATTAAAAAACAAACAGACCTCAAATCTGCTCAGAAGAAAAACCCAGTTCAGACTGGCTCTTTGCAGTCTTTTCAGCTGTTGACCCTCCTGGGGGAATCTTAGCCAAAATAGCCAAGCTTCCTTCGCACCCTTGCCAGTTCAGCAGCTGCCGTCCTCCTCCGAAAAGACTACAGGCCAAGAATGGGGCCTCGAATCCACTGAAGGGGGAACTCCCCAGAAACAGCCATCCTCTTTATGTGCTTCATGTTCCTTACACGTTGACTATGTAACGTACAGAAGCACATGTGGAAGAGCCCTTTGAGCCACTGGCCCTGACTGCATTTGACCCCGAAGGAATTTGATTTCCAAACCTTCGCACTAAGAGCAGAGGCATGTCTGTGTTCTGCATACACTCTGATGTATGTATGCATGCATATATGTATGTATTTGTCTGTTTGTTTCTCTGCCGCCTTTCTCCCAGTGAAGGGACCCAGGGTGGCTCAGCCTTACGCATGACTGGCACTAGAAAAACAAGAAGCTGTGGCTCTGGTGGCAGTAGAGGATCTTGAACCAAAGTTTTTGGAAAGTATTGAAGCTGAGGCTCCAATCCTTTGGCCATCTCATGAGGAGAGAAGACTCCCTGGAAAAGACACTGATGTTGGGAAAGTGTGGAGGCAGGAGGAGAAGGGGACGACTGAGGACGAGATGGCTGGACAGCGTCATCGAAGGGACCAACATGAATTTGACTCAACTCCAGTGGGAGGCAGTGGAAGACAGGAGGGCTTGGGGTGCTCTGGTCCATGCGGTCACGAAGAGTTGGACACGACTTAATGACTAAACAACAGCAACAACAATTCTAGAGCCTCGTTATTCTGGTGTGGCATTGTTTTTCTGAAATTTTGCTGGATGCAGAATTAAAATACTGTATAGCCTTGAAATGGGACTGTTTAAATGACAACACTTATAAACTCTGAGCTCTAACTATGCTGGCTGGCTGGCAAAGTTTGTTAGTTAACGTCCAGAAAAAAACATCTCAAGAACTGGGAAGGAGATAGCATCCAAGTAATTCAAAGTTCTTCTTTCCTGAAGATATTATCATGGCTGCAAGAAGCCTGTAGGGTGGGCTGGGTCAAGAATTGGTGGCATAAGGTGGCCAAATAGAAGCTTCTTGGCGGAACAGCCCAGGGCTCTGCTGAATCCCTACTGTCTGACCCCTAACTCTGCTTTTCCCTGGCCCAATCTCTTTGCTATGATTGAAAGAAAAGGGATGAGAAGAAAGCAAGAATGAAAAGAGTCTATCCGTGGGTCCCAGAAACTAGCATAGAGGCACTGTAAAGAAGCTACTGGAGGGGAAATTGTGACCGTTTTGTTAGTTAAACGAGCACAATTTTCACATTTTGGGGTCTCCAAGCCACACTGATGAATTGAGATTTTTAAGCCTCCTTTTCCTTGAAATATATCAATGTTCTCAGCAGGAGAAGAGAGCAGTGAACAGAAGTCAAGCAGCTGGCTTTAGGAGTGCACTCACACCAGTGTTTTCTGCTCTTTATTTGTGCAGGTGGCCCGGGCTCATAGAGGCCGATCCTGACATTGAGGAGTATTTCCTGTTTTCTTCCCAGATGGATTCACTTCCTGTTAAGTATTATACACATTTTTTTTGACACCATGCTTGCTTGTATGCCTGTGGGATCCTTGGATATATAAGTGTGACAAACCCAGACCTACTGGGATCTGCCACACGTTAACTAAGCTGCCACCAACCATTCCCTATAAGAAGTCACACAGACCAGGGATGGATTTTTAAACAAATAAAAGAATAAGGTTTATTTAAATACAACACACAGGGAACATAAAATAATCAGGTGAATAAGATAAAGTAACGTGGCTTATTCTCATTCATACATGCATACAGTTTGGTTCACACAGAACCCTTAACTTGAAGCACAGACCCTGAACCTATCAGTTCTGGCTAACCAACAGACACCTGAACCTATCAGGTTGGTACTCTGACACACAGTAGTACCCTGTCTGACACACAGACTCCCACACCAGCTTCTTCTTCCCAGCTGCTGCTTCTTCACATCCCAGCGTCTCCTGAACTTCACCACACAGGCTTCACATATATATACAGTACAGCCCCTCCTCCTGATGTCCCGCCTTCCACTCCCCATAGGATGGAACTTTCCCTCCAAACCCATGACAGACAGGTAGCATCAGTGCTGTATGTAACACCTCCCCTCTTTATAAGTTGTTTTGTAGGGGGAAAGCTAAGGTGCTTTTTCCCAAAAAACAACCTGGATAAAACACACAACAACAGTTATACATACCATATTATACTTACTTATACTTACATTCTAAGTTAACCATAGCAATTAGGCATTTAAACATTTACCATATACATTACATCAATTTACCTTTATTCATACAAACCAAGTTCAAAAAACAGGTACATTGAACTTTTTGTCATCAATATATATACATAGTCCATGTTTCTTTCGCCGTCTTCATTCTTCAGGTCTTCTTGACAAGGCGTCAGCAACACAGTTCACTGACCCTCTGACCACCTTCACTTCAAAGTCATAGTCCTGTAGGTTTAAAGCCCACCTCATAAGTTTGCTATTGTGGGTTTTCATTGTCTTTAACCATTGCAGTGGTGAATGGTCAGTGCACAGAACAAAATGTCTTCCCCAGATGTAAGGCTTGGCCTTCTGGATCGCGTAGACTATGGCCAAACACTCCTTCTCCACGGTTGCCAAATGTCTCTCACCTTTTTGAAGTTTCCTACTCAGGTAGGACACTGGATGCTGGTCACCATTCTCATCCTCCTGGCACAGAACTGCTCCTACCCCGCTGTTAGACGCATCGGTGTAGATGATGAACTCCCGGTCGAAGTCTGGAGCCCGCAGCACTGGATAGTTGATGAGCGCCTGCTTCAACCTCTGGAACGCCTCCTCACAGTCGCTGGTCCACGGGATGCGGTCATCAGTCTTCTTCCTCGTCAGATCGGTCAGCGGAGCCGCAATCTCGCTAAACCTCGGGATGAACTTTCTGTAGTAGCCCACCAACCCAAGAAATGATTTGACTTTTTTCTTGGTGTTGGGTCTGGGCCAATCACGAACAGCTTCTATTTTGGCCTCCAGGGGTTTTATCACTCCTCCCCCTACCATGTGACCCAAGTATTTTATTTCTGGGCTACCCAGCTGCAATTTGCTCTCTCTGCAGGGCCCAGGCCACAGCACTTCCTCCCCTGGGTCAAAGTGCCTCTCCCCGGCTTTCTGGTCATCCCAAGCTTTCTTTCTGACCTTTTGAGCTTGCAGGGTCTCTGCTGCTAGCTCTAGGTTTCTCTTTAGGTCCTTCCTCAAAGAGTCTCTATCTGTCACAACGTCTTGTGGGTCATCCTGGGTGATCTGCTCCCAATTTTGTTTGATCAAATCAAGGGGCCCTTTCACCCTTCTCCCAAATAAAAGTTCAAATGGACTGAACCCGGTACTGGCTTGTGGCACTGATCGATAAGCAAACAAAAGGGATTGCAGCTTCTGGTCCCAATTGTTTGGATTCTCTGCTAAGTAAGCCCTAATCATGCGCATTAGAGTCCCATTGAACTTCTCAGTTAACCCATTACTTTCAGGATGATAGGCAGTGGTTTCCTTGTGCTTAATTCCACAGATTTGCCATAAGCGTTTCATGAGCTTCGATGTGAACGATGCTCCCAAATCTGTGATTGTTTCTGAGGCAAATCCCATCCTGGACATATACCCCACCAAGGCATCTGCCACTGTGTTAGTTTCAATGTTAGTCAAGGGTATGGCTTCAGGGTACCTCGTGGCATGGTCCACAATGGTGAGAATGAACCTGTTCCCCCTCTTTGTGGCCTTGGGCAAAGGTCCCACAATATCCACCCCTATGCATTTGAACGGAGTGTCAATCACAGGCAAAGGGCACAACTTTGCTTTGGTCCTGTCGCGGTTATTCCCCTGCCTTTGACACACATCACATTGTTTACAGAACTCCCTGATCTGCTTCCCTATGTCAGGCCAGTAGAAATTCTGTGTGATTCTCTGCTGTGTTTTGTTCACCCCTAAGTGTGCAGCAAACATGTCAGAGTGCCCCCTTTGTAAGATCATGGGGCGATACTTTTCAGGTACCACCAGCTGACTTCTGATCCCATCTCCCCCTTTTGAGATATTCCTCAGGGTCTCTCTATATAAAACCCCCTTTTTCTCTAGAAATCTCACTGGGGTTTCAGGTGTTAGCTGGGCGTTAGCCACCTGTTCAAAACACTTCTGGAGAGTGGCGTCTGCCTTTTGCTCTTGTCCAAATCGGCTGTCTGTGGTTAAGGTTTCCACCACAGCTTCTAAACTCCCCTCTGCTTCCGTCTCTGGCTCATCACTACCCCCCTGAACTGTCCCCGTGGTGGCTTGTGAGCGTGTAATCACTAGCACCCTTTTCACATGTTCAGCCAGGTCATTTCCCACGAGCACGGCTGCTGGCAGAGTCGATGAAATCGCTAGCCGCCAAACTCCCCTCCAGCCTTGAAAGTTCACAGGTACCTCCGCTACTGGCAGAGAGATTATCTGCCCCTCAATCCCTGCCACCTTCATGCTCTCATTTGGGATTACATATTCCCTAGGAATAATATCTGGATGGCACAGGGTCACCTGAGAACAAGTGTCCCGCAGCCCCCGATACTGACGGTCAAGTATTCCTACGTCCACCCCTGCTGTCTCAAACAACTGAGAATCTGTTCTCACGAGCAAGCATCGCTTGACCTCCACAAGAGGACCATTTTCCTCAGCCTGATCAGCAGATGTAGCTGTTCCAGATCGAGTAGCCATGGCAACAGGCTCCCTCAGTGACAATGAGCCTTGCTCTTTCTGGACACAGAACACAGCTTTTGGCTTGGTCCCACTCGAATCCTGAGGCACAATTCCTTTTAGCTGCTTTAATTTCTCACACTCTGAGATTAGATGGCTCTTTCCCTGACAGAAATAACATTTTCTGCTATATTTTGAGTCTTTCTCATCCTGTTTTGGTTTTCCCTCCAAAATCTGAGGTCTTGGTTTCATTTCTGAGGGCTTCCCTTCACCATGGGCCCCTCCCCCTTGCTGGCTTTTCCCTGGTCCCTGAGAGTACTTGCTGTAGGTTTCTTTGGGTTTTCCTACAGATTTTTCCTCACCTAAGGGCTTTCTTATCTGGTAAATAAAATCTGCGATCTCTGCTGCTTCTGCCACAGATTTTGGTTTCCTTTCTAGCTCCTTTTGCTTAGCCTCAAACTCAGCCCTGATCTGTAAAATTTCTTCCTCAGCCCTAGCTTTTATCTCTTTCACTTTTTCTTCAGTCTTATCTCTGATTTCTTTTAATTTAATGTCTTTTTGCTGATTATATTTTTCAAGATCTTGCTCACTTTGTCTGGCCTGAGCCTCATACTTTTCTTTCTTTGACATCTCTTCCACTGATAAATTGTTAATAAACTTATTTAGGAACTTCAATTCTAATTGTACCATTCTAATTTGGAGTTTCAGTTCCATCTGTTTGATCCTCATGTCCATTCCCCTTTTCTTGGCATCTGCCTCTGCCTGACTGATTTCAGCTCTTTCTTTTCTTCTGATTTCCATTTCCCTCACCCTCAGTTCATGCTGTTGGGCTAGGAGCATTTTTCTGAGTTCTGGGTTCTGCTCTCCCGTGCTCTCATCCTGCACTGAGCCAAATTCCTCCTCAGAACCTTGGTCCACCTGTGGGTCTTTCACTTCACCCGTTTCTACCATTTGGCTTCGAGTCAAGGGCATAATCCCCCCTCAGAACAGGCTGCTTTAAAAAGTCAAGCCTCAAAATAAAACGACCACTTTTTTTTTTCTTTTGCCTCAGAACCAGCTTTCCCTATAGATTGCTGCTGTCCTTCAGCACTACTTGCAACAGTTGCAAGCTAGAGTCTACCCCCCTCTGCTGGGCCTCTCAGCAGGCAAGCTAGCTCACTGCTATTTCACAGTTTTGCCTCAGCTTTTTCCCGCCAAAACAGGCTGCCTCAGAGCACCCTAATCTAGTCCCCAATCTGAGGTTACACGTTCTTCTACTAGTGCACCCCCCCGTGAGGTACACCTAGAAGATTACCTACGTGCTCTCAGATTGTCCCTGACTAGACCCCCCTTGCTCTGGGCACACTTGCCAAGGCTTTGCTGGACCGCTGGACAACTGGACCAGTCGTATCCCACACGCTGGACACCAATCAATGTGACAAACCCAGACCTACTGGGATCTGCCACACGTTAACTAAGCTGCCACCAACCATTCCCTATAAGAAGTCACACAGACCAGGGATGGATTTTTAAACAAATAAAAGAATAAGGTTTATTTAAATACAATACACAGGGAACATAAAATAATCAGGTGAATAAGATAAAGTAACGTGGCTTATTCTCATTCATACATGCATACAGTTTGGTTCACACAGAACCCTTAACTTGAAGCACAGACCCTGAACCTATCAGTTCTGGCTAACCAACAGACACCTGAACCTATCAGGTTGGTACTCTGACACACAGTAGTACCCTGTCTGACACACAGACTCCCACACCAGCTTCTTCTTCCCAGCTGCTGCTTCTTCACATCCCAGCGTCTCCTGAACTTCACCACACAGGCTTCACATATATATACAGTACAGCCCCTCCTCCTGATGTCCCGCCTTCCACTCCCCATAGGATGGAACTTTCCCTCCAAACCCATGACAGACAGGTAGCATCAGTGCTGTATGTAACAATAAGCACCTTGGTTTTTTTTTTCCCCCTCAAGAGGCAGTTACATCTCATCTGTAGATGAAGGGTTCTTGGACAGAAGGCTGTCGCTCATTTGTCGGAAGTGAAAACAAAAACATACTATGTGAGCTGAAACAGGGTAGTATAGGTAGATAGCCACCGGAGCTTAAGAATCATGTTTCCGCTTTTTTTTAAAAAAGTAACCAATTATTGACTTGCAAATTACTACTCAGGCTTTTCTTCCTCCTCTTTTTTAGAAATCAGTTTACTTTTGTCAGTGAGAAGTGATCCATGGAATTTCTTTCATGACAGCTACCAGCCTACATCCCCATGCAACCTTCCCTCTAAGCTGTGCGAGTGCACAGCTACACAATGATGTATTGGTGCCACACACCCAACAGTTAGTGTTGCCTGAAGCAATAAGCATAAATTGCTTATTTTTACCTAATTATGAGGTTCTACAATAGTCTGTCCTGTCTAATAGCCACAAGCCCGGCATAGGCTTGCTGGACGCTGATAGCATAAATACCAAATATTTTTACATCAAGAGATGTCCGTGTACTGTGCCCAGCAGCGCTCTTGCTGACATGCTTTGTTTCCTTCCTCGTTCCAGTCCAAATACCATGTGACCTTTTTTGGTAGCTCTGTGACCCGAGCTTGGATTTCTGCCTCTAGTCTAAGGAACTTTAGTGAAGCAAATGTGAAAGAGAATGGTTTGGTAAGGAGATTTTCCTTTGTGGTGGTTTCTCCATAGTTCAATATGACCAGGCAGGCACCGGGAGATAATGAACTAGATAGAGATGGGCATCAACTGGACCATCCCAGTTTGCACTGCTTTGTCAAAGCGGCAGCACAACTGATTCAGCCCCTCCCGAGGAGGCAGGGGAAAGGGAGCAGCCACCGCCTTGTGAACGGGAACGAACCAATTCATGCCCATCTCTATTGTGGGCACGAAGGCAAGCCCATTGGAAGGGGAAATGCTTTTGGAAAGTGATCACAGCTGTGTAGACAGTGATCAAGAGTGGCTGGATCATGCGAAGGCAGAGTCTCAGGGCAATGCGCTTCAGGCAGGGCCATTCTCTCTGTCGACCTCTACTTCATCTATCTTCCCTCTCTAAGCTCCCACCACTGCCATGCATTGCAACTGGAAGTGTTTGTTCACCAAACCAGGCCCTGCAACACAATGAACTTGAATGAGTTCCAAAACTGTCTAGCCAGCATGACTTCCTCCAAGGTACTCTGGGAATTATCGTTCTGGGAGGGGCAGGTGACAGAAAATTGGGGCAGGTTTACTTATTAAAACAACAGAGCACATTTCAGGGAAGAAAGCCACAGGTGGAAGGAGGGTTTGATCTTTGAAAAAGCACAAACAAGAAGCAGCCCTCTGCAGTCTGGTCTTTCTACTCCCTTGGGACCAATGTGGATATAAATAAATGGGGTGGATCTGCCTGAGTAATGTCTCCTCTGGCCCTGAGACACTCAGAATGCTTGCAGTGCTCTTTCACTTTCCCCCTTAGAACCGTAATCCCCATAGTTCCATAAACGGTTGCCGGAATGGTGCAACCTCTTTAGGTTTGCTGTGCGGACCCATCAAGGGAGCGCCGTAAGGTAGTAAAATTTTATTTTGAAATAGGATATATTGAAAGAAAAGCAGTAAGAACTCTCCACCCAAACTAACCACCAATCCATCCTCTTCTGTATATTATATTTCAGGCTAAGCTTAAGAACAAAGCTGACAAGAGGGATCTTGAAACTGCCCTGAAGATGGCAAAAGAAGCAGAGCAGATAAGCATTCAGGTGCGACGGGAGCAAGAATGAAGCCCTTAATGTTATACTGTACTACTTGGGTCCACATTAACCTTTTCCACTCTGGGATAATTACCATCCTTTTTCTCTCCATCCTTCTTACTGACACAGCCTCTAGACAATATCCATGCTGGTGGACTAGCAAAACTGTACTGAAGCCACTAACTAAAAGGCTTCCTCCTTCTGATTTCTACCCGTTACTGAGATTTCTACAACAACTGTGCAGTAGCTTTGCAAGCACTGCTCATGCACAGTCTCCCTTAATTGCTGAGCATGGGCAAAATTTAATAGGAGAAAGAGGTACCATATGGATGCTTGACAAACCTTTCCATTTCTCCCCTGAACCCTGCCATTGTGTATGGCTTTCAGCCATGCCAGGTGAGCGGCTACTCTTTTTAAAATGGGAAATTGTGCCCTGTTATGTCTCCTCTGTTGTGTGACAAGGGACTCCTGTCACCGGGCAAGCGGGGCCAGGTACGTCTTTTCCTTGGCAATGTCAGTGCATGCCGGGGTCTGTGGCTTTGGCCCTGTGGTGGACACCTGTTCTGCAAGCACTCATTTCAGTTAATGCAGACCAGCCCACATTCAGCCATGGAGAAGGAAGTCAAAGGCCTGTCTCCATGTCAGGGTGGCCACATGTGCTCTTTCAGGGGAAGATGGTCTCCAGTTTATAAAAGACTTTAAAAAGACAATACTCCTTTTGAAAGTGGTTTCAGTTTGAAAGCTGATTTGATAATAATAATAAGAAAATACTACTACTGCTGCTGCTGCTGCTGCTGCTGCTGCTGCTGCTGCTGCTGCTGCTACTACTACTACTACTACTATTACTACTAATACTAATACTAATACTAATACTAATACTACTAATACTAATACTAATACTAATACTAATACTAATACTACTAATACTAATACTAATACTAATACTAATACTAATACTAATACTAATAATAATAATAATAATAATAATAATAATAATAATAATAATAATAATAATAATAATAATAATAATAATAATAATAATAATAATAATAATAATAATGAAGAATAAAAATAAAAAAGAACCAGAAGGAGAAGGAGGGATCAGTGACACTCAGCAGGCACACATCACCTGATCCTGGTCTTCCTGTGCAAGAGAAATGCCTTGTAATTTTGTTTAAATTATACAGTAAAATTGTTTCTAATATTGCATTATTACATACAAATTAGCATTTGCAGCTTTATGCAAACCAGTGTCCTCCTTGGACCTCTTTCGTTATGATAAATGTCCTGTTTTTTAATATTAGGTAAATAGCTCCTCCATGGTATGTTTGGGAAGGATTGCCTAGCAATTTATCTGAGGCCACAACGGAGCAGGTTTTCAGAGCCAGGGATTTGCTTTGGAATCTGTGATACAAGAGGAGAGTGCCCTTGAAATGGTGCAAAGTGCTGTTCCCTCAAGGCCACCTGAACAACCAGCTTAACCTGTGGATATAAATCCGGAATGGTGGCATGCTAGAAGGCAGGATGCACAGACCTTCTGGAAGCTCCCTCTGTTTTTACAGCACTAGCACATCATTTCTTCTCTTTATTTTCTTTTTCACAACATCAGGAGAGAATAAGGAGATTTGGATTCTTCAGCCGATTCAACAGGAGAGAGTCGCCCAAACGCTTAAAAGGTAGTTTTGAATACAGTTGTGAGTTGTAATCAGATAGGAAGCTAAAAAGCAGATTCCTCACCTGGGATACACCTCACATACAGTTTCACTCACTGCGCTTTATCTTATTGTAGATCATGTCAATATCTCCTGCCAGCCTCCTGCCAAGAGAGCTTGGGGAGGACCAGAGAGTGAGAATAAGAATACAGCAAGATCAAACAAGAATCAAGAAAAGGTTGGCTGGGAAAAGATTCAGTCCTTGCATTAGCAGACATTCTTAGGTCTAATTTTTTTTCTACTTTGAACGCTGCAGAAAGCCATCATGCATTAAGTATCCAATAAAGTAAAGAGCTGATTGCAAGGAAGGTGCTTTTAGTAAAAGATACTAATTAGCTAACTTTAGATTTGGGTTGTATTCTTTTTTTCCCGACTAACAAAGAGTATCTGTATTCCAGCTTCTTCCTGCTGTGCCGCTGACAAAACCTGATGGGAATGTCAAGAAAATCAACAAGAAAGGTGAGTTTGACCCATAAAGCTATGCTTTCTAGCAGCTTCTACCTCTGAGTTCTTTTGTTTATTGTTTAAGCTCAGCTCTATAATGTTGAGTGCAAACAAACACAAGTTATTGACAGCCTCAACTAGGTAACCTTGAGTGCTAGAAGTGTGCTTTTAAAAAGAAGAAGAAAGAAAATGGCCTATATCTAACTTGTTCACACAGGGGACAAGAAAAGCAAGTTAGAAATGACAGATACTGTCTCTTTGTCAAAGAAAAGTCGAAGAGTGACACCTCCCTACAAAGCTGTAACTGTGGAACAAAGATCTGGCAAAGCAAGGGGACATCTGAATGGCCAGAAAGGTAAAGGAGAGAACTTTCTAAGTCACAGAGGGGAAGAGAATACTACATTGTGAAACATTTTTGAGTTATAAAACCTGTTTAGCACTTCTGAAGGCCATAGAAAGGGTTGTTTTGCTCCAGAATGACTGAAATGACTCCGTATCATCTTAAAGGTATTGATTTTCCTGCACAGAGATGATCATTTGGTTCTTTAGAAAGCTGTTAACTGGCTTCTGTATTCCTCCCCAGGTTTAAAGAAATCATTCTCAGTGCCACGGCGCAAGAATGCCCAAACCAAGCAGCTCAGTCCTTGCCTGGACAGCAGCACCGCTCCCATGGCCCTGTCCAGTTATCCAAACAATAACGACTGTTGGAACAAAGTCAAAACTTCCCCCGTGGCAGGAAGCAAGGGCACTGTGGATCTTAAGGAATCTAGTGAAGCTATGGCATTTGACATGGAGGAGGAGGAGACCTTCAGCAGCCAAGACCTGTCTGTCTTTGCTGTGGAGAAAAACGACTCTCCCGAAGAGTTTTCCTTGGTCTTATTTGAAGAGTAGTCTTTGAGCATTAGGTGACACCCCCATCCCCAAAGTGAAAGAAATGGGTTATTTCTTTCTTCATAATTTGCTACTGGTCGCCTTCAAGATAAAAAGCACTGGTAAGGGCAAGTAGAAACCCAAACCGTATCAGATACTAGAGGGATAGGAAAAAGACCATTGCCGCTTCAGTTCTTGAGCTCAATCCACCTAGGAAGTCGGTGACAGCTTGTTTTTAAACAGGACTGTGAAGTTTCCACTTTTCCATTCCGTGATTAAATAGGCAGCTTGAAAAACTGCAATAAACAAGACATGGAAAATAAATTCACTCTCCGACAAATCTGATTGACTCTCTTCATGTTTAGTGTGAAGAAGAAATGAAGCCAACCATCAAGCGAGTTATAGAACTTTTCTAAGAGTTGTTTTGCACCTGTTTGTAATACGACGAGAATTTTGTTGTTGTTGAAGACCAAAAGTTCCATCCCTCCACTTGTTTCAGCAAAACTCTATTAAAATTTTGGATTTAACTGGGAGTCTCCAATGTCCTTCAGTTTTATTTATTGTATTTATTGTATTTATTGTATTTATTGTATTTATTTATTTATTCATTTATTTATTAAATTTATACCCCGCCCATCTAGACACAAGTCTACTCTGGGTGGCTAGTGGTGTTAGTTCTACTAACACCACAGAAACATGACTATATACACATACTGTATATACATTGGTTTCAAAAATGAAAGGCTTGAGGACAGTGAAACATAGTCCTCAAATCTAGAGGAGCAGGTTAGAGTTACTTCCATAGATGTGGACTGTTCCTTGGTATTTTGCCACCTGCAAGGAAGGTGCTAGTCGTGTTGTAACAGAAGACACTGGGAGGCCATTTATGAAGAGATTTGTCAAAATAGTCAAGCATTTGTAGAAGCCCTGGAAGTACTACTTTGTGGTCCCCACCACACAATGGTACACAGAACAGCCCCTGCCTGTGTTCGTACATTACTGTCTAAGTGCTGTTTGTTAAAACCTGGTTTGTTATGATGTGCAAACCCATACCTGTTAACAAGCTCCGATTTGTTCAATAGCTGTAAATCACATTCTGAGCCAATAATTAAAATAAAACAAATAATAATAAGAAAAATTAAAATAGTTTCTTGCTGGCTTACAATTCTGGCTTGTTGTAATGTGTAAAGTCACAATGAAGGCTTGTTCCTGGCTTGTTTCCCCAGCTTACCGCCCTGAAATGGGAGCTGGCCAAAGGGGCCGGAGGGAAATAAGCCAGAAGCAAACAGGAAATGGGAAAGACAAGCCTTGGGTTGATTCAGCTTTCTGTTGTGCAACTCATTTCTCAAACAATGTCCTATTAATACAAGCTGTATCTCATGGTGACCTGCAGAGGTGACCATTCAGGCCAAAGGAATTTCGTTTTTTTCCCACTTTGTATTTCCTAAACAGCAAATATTTAAGATGCTTAACCCCACTCTTTCCATGCTTGGTTCATCATGTACAGGGATTAAGTGAGCAGGACCCAAGTCCACGGTTGTTGTTCTTTTAAGTTTTAGCAAATGATGCGGTTCTGTTAGCTGTACTGTGAGGAATGTCTACCCGCCATACTGTTTTTAACGGCTGCAGATTCCTGGGTTGTGGGAAATTACAGGAAGAGCGAGATGGGGGGGGGGAGACAATAACAAGTTGGCCATACAAGGTTAGTACTGATGACAAGTAGCCCTGATCTGTTATATTTTGTTCATCTCCTGGGGCTTGTGTTTTTTTTTTTTTTTTTTTTTTTTGGTAACATTTCCAGTTGCATTATTTTGTTTTGCTTTTGACTTGTGTAGTTCGGTCTATATTGGTCCTCGGTGCAGTCGCTGGGCATGTCCAGAGAAAGCCATCGGGGATGCGCCAAGTGGGAGGCAACCCTGTTCTTTTTGCCTCCCTTTCTGTTTGCTTGTAGTGAGGGCTACAAGTGCAATGAAATTCGTAAACGGTATTTTAAAGATCCTTTTTCTTTATTTGAGTGCTACCGTGCTATAGCACTGAAAGATACAAAACTACTCTAAATGAATGGAAAATTGCTTCCTGAAAGCAATGATTCAGGTTCGGAGCCACTTTCTGCCACTTCAGACCAGTAGTCTCTCTTGCCAGGCTTGGTTGATACAAATTGGCAGTCTACCCCCCCTCCCCATGGCAGGGTTTTGGACGGTTTTTCCAGCCCCACTCGAGAATGGCAGGGCTTCAGCCGGGAGAGATCCTCTTACATGTAAAGCAGGCGCTCCGGCACCAAAGTTTATTGCCTTTCCAAGTCACTCCTTTCTTTCAGTCATTTTCTTAACAAAAACACACGCACAACAACAACACACAAACCCGGATTGCTGAGAAATGTATCTCTTCAAAACAGGTTAAAAAACCACAACAACCCAAAAGCCAGGTAAACTCGCTTAATTGGCATTATTTATTTCTGAGCAGAGGCCATGGCTTTCTTGGCTTCTGAGCTGCCTCTTCCGAAGAGATGAAATCACACCAGCGAAGAGGAGTTTGACCAAGATTGCACCTTGGTTAGCACAACAGCAGTTTCACAAAAATGAGCGATGATGGGAGTGGAGAAGGCATGGAATGCCAATGGAAGGACCGAGGGAGGGATCGCGGCTCCCCCCCCTCCCGCCAGCAGCCTCCGGAGGAGACCCTGGCCTTGACCCCTCCCTGTTAGCTCCCCACCCACCCTCCGCTGGCCTGGCCTGACCCCATGCCCTTTTCAGGGTTGCCAGGGCACAAGGCCCCTCGCCAAAGCATCCTCCACTGGAAGCGCCCTCTGGTCCGGGCCTGATGCGAAGGTCCAGGAGCCCCCCAGAGTGAGAGCGGTGCCTACCCCAAGCAGAGCCCAGGGCATACGCACAGCCCCCCGGGTCACCACCTTCCCCCATCAAGTCACTTGCGCTGTGGGTCTATGTTTTCCGATTGATTTTAAAAACACAGATTCGCACATGCACCAATGAAGTTAGCACATGCGAAATTAGGCAAGCCGGCGTCCTCTTTTGCCCTGGCTCTCATGGCCTGTGTCCTTCTTTGTTGGTGATGGGAAAGGAGCCACCTTGGCCTCCGCTGGTCCCTCACCTCCCTGAAGGCTTCGCCGGAGGGACAGGGAAGGGAAGACACCAACCACAGCACTGGGAGGTGGCAGGGCGGGCAAGCGGAAAGGGGGGGCGGGCGGGAGGGAAGGGTGGCGCTTTGCCCAAGGTCATCCAAGGCAGGGACAGGAATAGACAAACAGAAAGGAGGGGGAAAAATCCCCATTTCCTGACTTCCAGTCCCATGGAGGCCGCTGCCTATCGATAGGAAATTGGCACGCAATTCACCCCTGATTTAATACATGACCGGGCGCCACCCTTTCGCCCAGGGTGCTGGAATTCCGCAGCACTCAACACCACGGTCCATTTTCAAAACACTGAGCGGGCAGGACCCCCCCCTCTTTCTCCCACCATACTTTCTGTTTATACTCTCCCAGTTTTCCACCCACCCAACCACAGACCTTTTCCTTTCCCTGCTGGAAATATCCTGCATTCACGACTCATTTAATAAAATATAAAGGAAAAAAATGTTTAGGTCTGTGGAAAGAACGAGGCAGGCCAAGACGATTTTTTAAAAAATCATTTGTGTGCATGTGTTTTTCTTAATGAAGAAATAGATTAAATTGCTTGGAATCCATGCCGGCATGTTTAGGGTGTGACTCAGCATTTGGCTTCAGGGGCCTCCGAGTTCCAGACAGATACTTGGGTTTTTTTTTTTAAATTTATGGCTTACTGGTTTCAGTGAAGGCTGGCCTGGCCGGGCGGCTTTTTTTCCTTCTCCTCGTCCATCCGGGGGATGAGCGATGGCTCGGGGCAGAATCTTTGATGGGAGACCTGGGGCGTTCACAAGAGAGAGTCTTGTGACTTGTTTGTCTCGGATCCTTGCTTTTCCACTTAAGGCAACGCACTCGTTGGCCTCTGCGAGAGAGAGAGAGAAAGAAGGGAAATCTCATGAAACCAAACAGGTCAGCAGAGCCGATGTCGGCGTGGCCCAGAGAGACCTCAAAGGGATGTGGCACTTCTGCCGGGAGTTCCACCTCTTGGTTGCCACCACTGAAAAGACCACGTCTCGAGCAGGCCTTGGAAAGGAGACTCTGTTCACTCACTGACATTCTCCCAAGCGTCCCCAAAAAACAACCCCAAGCTTTGGAGTTTTGAGTTTTTCAGCTCACTCCAGATGAACTGAAGAAACTGTACGGCTAAAGCGCCCACTTTTTTTTTTTTTTTTAAAGAAAGGCGTCCTTCATGGGAACGGCTGCTAAAAGATAGGCTTCTTCTTTTTTGTAAGGTACCCGTCTCCAATAGAAGGGTGGTCAAGTCCAAGATGGATGTCAAGATCCAGAGCCATAGAGAGAAGGGAAAAGATCGGTGACTCCCCAGGCAGCAGCCCTAGGACATCATCCCCAGGCAGCAGCCCTGGGACATCGGAGCCCCCTGCAGCAACACAACAGCCGAAAGACTCTTCCAGGCTGGAGCGAGAGGCATCGTCCCCCAATTTATGTTCTACCAACCCTTGGTATCAGCCTCTGTAAATCAAAATAGGGCATATTATGCAGATTTTTGTCCTTTGTGGTCCTCTGTTTTGCTGAGGTGCAAACGGCCACCCTCATCTAGAGAACCTTTCCTGTTTTCCCAACCAGTACTCCATGTTGGGTGGATCTGGAAAAAAAAAAAAACACACACAACTAAAAGTAAAGCCACCTTGGCAGTGTGAAACTCTCGAATCGGCTACCGCCAGGGCCATATTAACCCACAGCCGAGGCCCTAAGCTTTCAGGGATTTGGGGGGCCCTCCAGCACTTCATCCCACTGCAGCGGACAGCCCGGCCCTGGTGCACGGGCGGTGCCCCCCCCCCCCCCGGTCCCTGGTCTTCAGCCAAGGGCACCGAGAAAAGGAGAAGGATCAGGTTTCCCTCTCTTGGATAGCTCAAGGGTTTAGGTATTCTTGCGGTGGAGCCAGAGGTTGGGAGTTCGAATCCCCGCTGTGCCATCATCAGAAGAGCCAGACTGGGTCGCCTCGGGCAAGCCGCCTGGTCGTCCCAGGTCACCCCCAGCAGAAGGGAAGGGTAAAGAAGAGCCACGAGTCGGAATCAACTTGAGGGCACGTCATGACGGGGATGATTATATTCCAGAGAGCATCCATAGAAATCACAGAAAAGTGTAGATGGAAGGGGCCCTGCAAAGGCCATCCAGTCCAACCCCCCTTCCCGCTCAGTGCAGGAATCCAAATCCGAGCAGATCTTCCAGGGGATGATGATCCATGTTTTTCTTGAAGGCCTCCGGCGTTGGAGCCCTGGATGCACCTTCCCTTGAGGTGGCGGGTTCCCCCCCCCCGTGGGGGGTGCTCCTCCTCTCACGGGGGGGGGAAGTTCTCCAGCACCTCCCCCTGAGCCAGGGCCCTCCAGGTCTGTCCAGACCACAGTCCCCACTGCCCTGGCCCACCCAGCGGGCACCTGGCCAAGGATGATGGGAATCCTAGTCAAACCCCCTCTGCAAGAGGAGGTTGCAGCAGACCCCTAATTCGAGGGAGCCCCCCCTTTTTTGTTGCCTGGTCCTGCCGGTGGGGGGGAGCTTCTCCCTCTCCCTCCCCCCAGCCCCCTCCCCAGGCCAGCTCCTGCCCCCCTCCCTCTCTGTCCCCACAAGCACCTCTCTTTCCCTGCTGGTCCTCCCCCACCACGCGGAAAAGCCGGAGGGGGGGGCTGGAGAATCCTGCCGGGGGGTGGAAGGCTCTTTCTGCAGGGCGATGGGGGGGGAGAAAGGATTTCCCGCAGGGAAGCCGACCCCCCCCCCCCGGTCCTCCCGCCATCCCCGAGAAGCGGCCGCCGAGAGACAGGCAGGCAGGCAGGCAGGATGGGGCCCCCGGGAGAGCCGCAGGATCCGACCCCGAGTGGGGCGGGCGGGCGAGCGAGCCCGATCCGGAGCCGGAGCCCCGTAAGCCGCCTTTTGTTCGCCCGGCGAGTCCTTTCCCGGGGGGGGGGACGCTGGGGGGGGAAGGAGAGCCATTCAGCTGGGGTGGGGGCGGGAGGAGGGACCCCCCCCCTTTCGTCCTCCCTCCCTCCCTCCCTCTCCCCCCTCCCCGGGAGGAAGCGGCGGATGCCTCCCCCCCTCCCCTCCGGCCGCCCCACTTCCTCGGCCGCCCCACCGCGCCCAGGGAAAGGGGGGGCCGCCCGGCAGATTCCGCTCGGGGCCCCCCAACCCCCAACCCCTCCGCCGCCGCCGCCGCAGCTGCCGGCGGCATCCTCCTCCCTCCCCTCCCCTCCCCTCCCCTCCCCGCCAGTATCCTCCTCCTCCTCCTCTTCCTCCCTCCCCTTTCCGCCAGCATCCTCCTCCTCCTCCTCCCTCTGTTTCCCCCCCCCGGACCCGGACCCGGACCCGGACCCCCCACCCCACCGGACCCCCAGGGGGGCCTGCTCCGGGGCGGGCTGGTTACCCCCCTTGGCGAGGAGGGAGGTGAGCGGGGCTCCCCCCCTTCCCTTCCCTTCCCTCCCTCGCTGGCTTCCGCGGGGGGGGGGAGCGGCGGCAGGGGAGATGCAACGGGAGGGAGGGAGGGAGAAGGAGGGAGGGAGGGAGGGAGGGTGCTTGGCCGTCGTTTCCCCCCCCCTCCGCGGCCCGGCCCGGCTGCCTCCTCCTCCCCCCGCTTCCCTTCCGTTGTCCGTGGGAATGATCGCCCTGCTGCTTCTTATTTTGCAAGAGTTCTCGGACTGCGGAGGAAGAGGGACTCGGCGGCACCGTCCACTATCCTCATCCTGCCCCCCCCCGGGACCCCCCCCCCTGCCCGGCCGGGAGCAGCCTTCCTCCAGAGACCCCGGTGGGATCCTGGCTGCAAAGGAAAGGGAGGGGGGCGATTGCCTCCTTTTCTGCCCCTGACTCTCCCCCCCCCCCCCAGGGTAAGTGCTTCGGGAGGATGCGGCTGGAAAAGAGCCCCCCTCCCCCGGGGCAGAGGGGAAAAGCCGGGGCTCTGTGGGGGGGGGCTGGGGGGGTTGCACTGGCCTTCCTGGCCATCTCCATTCTTGGGGCGGGGGGGGGGCTTGTGCAGAAGATGGGGGCCCTCCCAGGTGGTGCTTGGGGTATGCCTTGTCCAGGGACTGGCGTTCCTATGGCAATGGAGGCACACACGCGGGGAGGGGGGAGCAGCACCAGAGGTGGGGTTTTTTTTTAGGGGGGGTGATGGCAGTGGGGTATGTGTAGGGGTATGTGTCATGTACGGGGGGGCCTGGTGGGAATGGGTTGGACCCAGGATGCAGCTGCTTCCAGTGAGGCGCGTGGGGGGGGGGGAAACGCTGTGAAATCTGTCCTGGGCCTTTAGCCATGCTTCCCCCCCCCCCAACAGTGAATCGGTTCAGGCGAAACAGGAAATGCAAGGCTGCCCAGATGATGACAGGCCCTCAGGACGCCAGAAGGTGGGTCGCCCCTACCTGCCCGCCTACCTGCCTCGCACCTTCTTCTCTGCCCCACTTCCCTACAACCCCAAAACGACCCCCCCACACACACACACACGCATCTGCCATGCCAGGCTGGGCCGGCAGGACTCACAATAGCCTCTGGTGCCCCCCTCAAAATCCCAGCCCAACTTTCTGCAGGTGCTGCAAGATTTTGTTGGCTTCGTTTAGGACCGCTGAGGGGGACTCATCTGCTTTCATTGGCCTATACAGTATTTTTAAAAATGTGTAGTCTTCCAGAGAGATTGAACTGCAACTCCCAGAAGCCTCTGGGGCAGGAGATTTTTGGGATTTGCCTTCCCTTACTTCTGGAGGGAGTAAGGGATGGCTGCCTTGTCCTGGTGAAGGGGCTCGAGGCCTTCAGAGAAGGGCTACGGGCTCTGCCGTGCAGGGACACCCAAGACGGAGAGGCCAGAGTGGAGACTTCGGACTCAGTGTGATCCACCTGGAGCAGGAACTGGCAATGCCAAGAACACCCCATGGACAGAAACAAAAGGCTCAAAGATATGATGCTGGAAGATGGGACCCTCAGGACGGAAGGCATCCAACATGCTACTGAGGAAGAGCAGAGGACAAGGACAAGTAGCTCCAGAGCTAATGAAGTGGTTGGGCCAAAGCCGTAAGGACACTCAGCTGTGGACGTGCCTGGAAGTGGAAGGAAAGTCTGATGCTGGAAAGAAAAATATTGCATAGGAACCTGGAATGTAAGATCTATGAACCTTGGGAAGCTGGAGGTGGACAAGAATAAACATCGACATCCTGGGCATCAGTGAACTAAAATGGAAGGGAATGGGCGAATTCAGTTCAGACGATTATCATATCTACTATTGTGGGCAAGAATCCCGTAGAAGAAATGGAGTAGCCCTCATAGTCAACAAAAGAATGGGAACAGCTGTAATGGGATACAATCTCAAAAATGATAGAATGATATCAATATGAATCCAAGGCAGACCTTTCAGCATGCACCAACCACCGATGCTGAAGAGGATGAAATTCACCAATTCTATGAAGACTTACAACACCTTCTAGAACTGACACCAAAGAAAGATGTTCTTCTAATTCTAAGGGACTGGAATGCTAAAGTAGGGAGTCAAGAGATAAAAGGAACAACAGGAAAGTTTGCCCTTGGAGTTCAAAACGAAGCAGGACAAAGGCTAATAGAGTTTTGTCAAGAGAATAAGCTGGTCATCACAAACACTCTTTTCCAACAACACAAGAGGCGACTCTACACATGGAAATCACCAGATGGGCAACATCGAAATCAGATTGACTATATTCTCTGCAGCCAAAGATGGAGAAGCTCTATACAGTCAGCAAAAACAAGACCTGGAGCTGGTTGTGGCTCTGATCATCAGCTTCTCATAGCAAAACTCAAGCTTAAACTGAAGAAAGTAGGAAAAAACCACTGGGCTACTCAGGTATAATCTAAACCGAATCCCTTATGAATACACACTGGAAGTGAAGAACAGATTTAACAAACTAGATTTGGTGGATAGAGTGCCTGAAGAACTTTGGAAGGAGGCTCGTAACATTGTGCAACAAAAACTATCCCAAAGAAAAGGAAATGCAAGAAAGCAAAGTGGCTGTCCAAGGAGGCCTTAGAAATAGCAGAGAAGAGAAACAAAATGCAAGGGAGATAGGGAAAGTTACAGGAAATTGAATGCAGATTTCTGAAGAACAGCAAGGAGAGACAAGAGGGCCTTCTTAAATGAATAATGCAAAGAAATAGAGGAAAATAACAGAAAAGGAAAAAACCAGAGATCTGTTCAAGAAAATTGGAGATATTAAAGGAACCATTTGTGCAATGATGGATATGATAAAGGACAAAAATGAGAGGAACCTAACAGAAGCAGAAGACATCAAGAGTACACAGAGGAATTATATCAGAAAGAGCTGGATGTCCCGGACAGCCCAGATAGTGTGGTTGCTGACCTTGAGCCAGACATCCTGGAGAGTGAAGTCAAGTGGGCCTTAGAAAGCCTGTCTAACAACAAGGCCAGTGGAGGTGATGGCATTCCAGTGGGACTATTTAAAATCTTAAAAGATGATGCTGTTAAGGTGCTACACTCAATATGCCAACAAGTTTGGAAAACTCATCAGTGGCCAGAGGATTGGAAAAGATCAGTCTACATCCCAATCCCAAAGAAGGGCAGTGCCAAAGAATGCTCCAACTACCGTGCAGTTGCACTCATTTCACACGCTAGCAAGGTTATGCTCTAAATCCTGCAAGGTAGGCTTCAGCAGTATGTGGACCGAGAACTCCCAGAAGTACAAGCTGGATTCCGAAGGGGCAGAGGAACTAGAGACCAAATTGCTAACATGCACTGGATTATGGAGAAAGCTGGAGAGTTCCAGAAAAACATCTATTTCTGCTTCATTGACTACACAAAAGCCTTTGGCTGTGTGGACCACAACAAACTATGGCAAGTTCTTAAAGACATGGGAGTGTCCAACCACTTTATCTACCTCCTGAGAAACGTATACTTGGGACAGGAAGCAACAGTTAGAACTGGATATGGAACAACGGATTGGTTCAAAATTGGGAAAGGAGTACAATGAGGCTGTATATTGTCTCCCTGCTTATTCAACTTATATGCAGAGTACATCATGTGAAAGACCGGACTGGAGGAATCTCAAGCCAGAATTAAGATTGCCGGAAGAAATCTCAACAACCTCAGATATGCAGATGATACCACTCTGATGGCAGAAAGTGAGGAGGAATTAAAGAACCTCCTAATGAGGGTGAAAGAGGAGAGTGCAAAAAACGGTCTGAAGCTCAACATCAAGAAAACTAAGACCATGGCCACTGGTCCCATCACCTCAGATTTTACTTTCTTGGGCTCCATGATCACTGCAGATGGAGACAACAGCCACGAAATTAAAAGACACCTGGTTCTTGGGAGGAAAGCCATGAGAAACCTAGACAGCATCTTCAAAAGCAGAGACATCACCTTGCCAACAAAAATCCGCATAGTCAAAGCTATGGTTTTTCCAGTAACAATGTATGGAAGTGAGAACTGGACCATAAAGAAGGCTGACCGCCGAAGAATAGATGCTTTTGAATTGTGGTGCTGGAGGAGGCTCTTGAGAGTCCCGTGGACTGCATGGAGAACAAACCTATCCATTTTGAAGGAAATCAACCCGGAGTGCTCCCTGGAAGGTCAGATCCTGAAGCTGAGGCTCCAATCCTTTGGCCATCTCATGAGAAGAGAAGACTCCTTGGTATTGGGAAAGTGTGAAGGCAAGAGGAGAAGGGGACGACAGAGGACGAGATGGCTGGACAGTGTCATCGAAGCTACCAGAATGAATTTGCCCCAACTCCGGGAGGCAGTGGAAGACAGGAGGGCCTGGTGTGTGCTCTGGTCCATGGGGTCCCGAAGAGTCAGACACAAGTAAACAACAACAACGTCTGGAGGGCAACCCAGGCTGGGGAGGGCTGATTGCGTCCAGCCTTCCTCCTCCCTTTTTCACCACTTCCACCAAAATCCATGATCCTCACCTTACCTAACGGCAGCTGACTCCAAATGTTACTTGCACCGTCAGCAAATCTTCCCTTTCTTGCATCTACGGAGGATTTTTTTTTTTTTAATATCAGCTTCATCAAGGTTTGGGTCTTGGGTCCAATCCAGCTCGCCTCGGCTTGAGGCTGAGGAGCCTTTGGAAGGAGAGGAATCCATTCTTCGTGTGGCCGGAACGAGCAGCAGGGGCTGAGAATCAGAGACGGGGACGTGAGTGGCGGCCTTTGCTGTCAAAAGTCTGACTTAAGTTGCTCTGGTGACTCGAACTCAGCTCTTTTTTTAATGACTCAGACTCAATTCATGACTCAGAACCCACCTACCCTTTCCTTTTTTTCTGGGGAAATAGGCTTGTTGTTTTTTTAAAATAGGGACTTAGGCTTGAGGCTTGGTGCCAAAGACTTGAACTCGGGACTTGGACCCTAAGACTTGCCAATATCCCTGTTCAGAACCCCCCCAGGACTGGCCAGGCTCTGTTTAAATAAAGAAATTAAGCAAAGTGGGTACGAACGAGCGAATGCAGAGGTCCCGTAAGGCGCGGAGGCTGATCCTGACCCCAGGATCCAGGATGCTGGAGACCAGACTTTCTTGTCTCTCTTTCTCTCCTTGTTGTCCCCCCCCCCTTTGCAGGTGGACGAGATGCTTTAGCACCCCCTTCTTGGTGAATTTCCTCCGGCGACGCGCCAAGGCCTCCCCTCGACTTTGCCGCCATGCCGCCGCGGCCCTCCTCCGGGGAGCTGTGGGGGCTCCACCTCATGCCCCCCCGGATCATGGTGGATTGCTGCCTCCCCAATGGCATGATCGTCACTCTCGAGTGCCTGAGGGAAGCCACCCTCCTGAGCATCAAGCAGGACCTCTTCAAGGAGGCCAGGAAGTACCCCCTCTTCCACCTCTTGCAGGTGAGTGAGCAGGAGGGCCGGCCGGAGGGCCCGCGCTGGGGGTGGGGGGGTGGGGGGGTAGAAAAAAAGGAGAAATCCCGGGTTTCCTTGGACAGGCGCCGACTCCTTAGGCACAGGCCCCGGGGATTCTGAGAGTTGTTGTTCCAGAAAGTAACTTCTGCAAACTCTGGATCCAGTTTTTTAAAAAAGGTAGAAGGACGTCCGCTGGGTCAGAGGAGGCCGGGCGTCCTGCCCCGTCTCCTCTCCTGGTTCCCTCCATGACCAGATGAAGGTTCTTACTCTTCCCCCCCCCCCGCCCTCCTTAAATGCTTTAGGCTTCAGCTGGTGAATTCCTTTCAAGCTACAGGCATGACACCCCTTGGTAGTAGGCTCAGTAGCGGGGGGGGGAGGAAGTACAGTACCTAGAATCACAGATTCTTGGAGTTGGAAGGGACCTCTGAGCCCATCTATCCCAACCCTCCCTGTTCCATACAGACCCAAGGAGATCGGACAGAGGGCAGTCCCGTTTTCCCTTGAAGGCCTCCGGCCGTTAAGAGTGCTCACCACCTCCCCCCCCCTTTGAGGTCATGGGTCCCCTTGTCGTACTCCTCTAACAGTTAGGAAGTTTTTCTTTTCCTGACGTTCAGCTGAAATCTGGTTTCCTGTTGCTTGAGCCCATGGCTGCGTGTCCTGCACTCTGGGAGGATGGAGAAAACGGATCCTGCCCCTCCTCTGGAGGACCGCCTTTCACAGATTCGATAAGGGCTATCCTATCCCCCCTCAGTCTTCTTTTCTCAAGGTTGAATACGCCGAGCTCTTTCCATCTTTCCTCACAGGGCTTGGTTTCCAGCCTGCTGGACGTCCATGAGGCCACTGAAATCATAACGCTAATACTGTCATCATCATTCTGTGCTGTCTGTTTGAACCTCCCAGGGTTTTCTAAGGTGTAAATGCCTCAGGGGTTGGTTTTCCCCGGTCAGTCCCTCCTTTGGGTGAAACCCCGGTAAAAGTTGCCCCAGGCCACGCAGACCCCCGTGTTTCCCCCCGCCCGCCATGCACCCTTCCTCTGGGGGAGGGGGGTCGTCCATGGCTCCTCTCCCAGGAGGCACAGGGGGAACGTGGACTCCTAGCCCCCGAGGTGCCCCAACCCACTGAGCGATACCAGCTCCTGACCCAAATTTTCATTTACCAGACCTTGAGATGCACAAGAAACCCCTGGCCAGATTTGCACCCAGAACTCTGTTCAGAGGAAGAACTGAGGGGTAGGGTCTCAAAAAGTGGTCAGGCTTAGATGTCCTGGCCTGAGGCGGAGAGGACTCCATGTGGCCGCTAGAGATTACGGCCGGCGCTTGGCCTGGTCATCCCGGCCGGGGCCGGATCAGCAGAGGACAGGACAGGATGCCCAGGAGGCTCGGCGGGACGTTAGACTGGCAGGTCACTGGGGCCGTGTGGAAGTTTGGAATGCCATGGCCTCCTCATGTTCCCTTCCATCATCCTCTCCACCACCTGCAGCCATCCGGAGCCATTGGCCTCCAGTGCCCAGAATGCCTCAGCCGTCCAAATGCTGGCTTCATTTGACTTGTCCTTCCTCTGTTTCAAGGAGAGTTGTGGGTTTTTTTCCTCCCTTTTTTATTTTTTGCACAGTGACTCCCAGAATTCCCCAGGTAGCTTCATTGGGGTGCCTGAGAATTCTGGGAGTTGTAGTTCAAGAAGCACCTCTGTGCACCACTTCCGGACAGGCTGGGGGTCATGACCCCATTACGGGTGCCTGCATTCGTTTGATTCCCCCGTTCCCTACCTTTTTCTGTTTTTCCATCTCAGTTTTTTTTATAGCCGTGGTTCCTGACTTTGGGTCACACCCCCCCCCGGTGTCCTTGGACTTCAGCTCCCAGAAAACCCCGGCCAGCACAGCTAACGGGGAAGTCTTCTGGGAGCGGCAGTCCAAGAAACACCGGGGGGGTGGTGTGACCCAAAGTCGGGAACCCCTGTTCTCGATCAATGGCTTCCAGCCGGGTGATCCCCCTGGTAGGTCTGGCGCTCACCTATGTGGGATTCAGAGTCGTCATAACACTGAAATGATTCACTTTGTGTTTGGCCATCCTCACAGCCGCGAAAAATGCTTTTCAGCCACGTTTCTACGGTTCCCGGCTCCTCTGAGAGCTGTCCTTTTTTTATTTCTTTGTGGTTACTCCCCAGAAGACGGCCACGGTTTTTAGGTCCTTAAAACTCACAGGATAGACACGACAGAAGAGCGTCTGTAAACATATTCCCTCGATGAAAAAGGGGTCTGCTTTTGTGTTGTTGCTTTTTGCTTCTGTTGGTGGACCTTTGATTTTTTTTGCAGAGTGACTCGTGGGACATAAAACAGAGAAAGTCTAATTTTCTCCCCCCCCCCCCCCCCCGGTGGACGGTCTATAAACCCTTTCGGGGCTTCTGTGGGGCAAAAGTCCTTTAGGTTTGCAAGAGACTAAATAAAAGTGTCAAGAATCATGAGAGGAGGAGGAGGATTTGTGACTCCTAGGAGGCCCCTGGACTTCAGTCGAGTGGGAAATAGAGAGGTCTCCCCCTGGGTGAGGGGTGTGTGTCTGTGGGTCCCCTGCCCCCCTGATCTCCCCTCTGTTTGGTCCCCGTCCCTAGGAGGAATCGTCCTACATCTTCGTCGGGGTGACGCAAGAAGCCGAGCGGGAAGAGTTCTTCGACGAATCTCGCCGTCTTTGCGACCTGCGCCTCTTCCAACCCATCCTGAAGGTCATTGAGCCCGTCGGCAACCGTGAGGAAAAGATCCTCAACCGTGAGATCGGTGAGGCCGCAGTCCAAATGGGCGCCGGCGGGTTTCCGAAGGACTGCCTGCTGTAGACGGGCCGGCCACTCCCGCCCATCCACTCCCTATTTCCCAACGGTCTCCCCCCCCCCGTCACCCGTTCCTGTAGTGCCATAGAATCCTAGGATTGTGGAGTTGGAAGGGGCCCCCTGAGGCCATCCAGTCCAACCCCCTGCTCAAGGCAGGAACCCAAGTCAAACCAGATCTGGCAAGACGGTGGTCCCATTTTCCTTTGAAGGCCTCCCCTCATTGGAGCGCTCCCCACCTCACCCCCCCCGCCCCGAGGTCATGGGTTCCCTCGTCATACCGCTTTAACAGTTAGGAAGTTTTTTCCTGATCTCCAGCCGAAATCTGGCTTCCTGTCACTTGAGCCCCCGGTTGCGCGTCCTGCACTCCAGGCTGATCACCTCCCTCTTTTCTTTCCCTCCTAAACCTAGGATTTGCCATCGGCATGCCCATCTGCGAATTCGAGCTGGTCAAGGACCCCGAAGTGCAGGAATTCCGGCGGAACATCCTCTTGGTTTGCCGTGAAGCCGTGGAGGCGCGGGGCTCGGCGGGCCACCAGAGCCAGGCTCTGTACGTCTATCCGCCCAACGTGGAGTCCAGCCCAGAACTCCCCAAGCACATCTATAGCAAATTGGACAAAGGTGAGCTGAGAACCGAGGCGGGCAGGAAGACAGGTACGGAAGTGGGCGGGCGGGCGGGCGGCCGAAGCCTCACTTGTACGACGGCTGAGGGATGTTCAGGGGAAGGAGGACTTGGAGATAAAAGCATAATTTTGGGTGGAATAACTAATACCCTAGAAGACAGAATCAACATTCAAAATGACCTTGATAGGATGGAGCCCCAGGGCTGGAAGCAACAGAATGAAGTTCAACAGGGATCAGTGCAAAGTCCTGCACCTCGGAAAAAGAAACGCATTGCACAGTTCCAAGTTGGGGGAAATACCTTGCTCAGAAAAACTATAAGTGAGAAGGATTTTGGAATTGTCATAGACCACAAGCTAAATAGGAGCCAGCCATGTGATGTGGCTACAAAAAAGGCCAATGCTATTTTAGCCTGCATTTGTAGAAGTATGTGGATTCCCTTCAGTGTGGAAGGGATGGTCCCTCTCAAACTGGCCTCCTCAGCCACGCTAGACACTGTTCCGAGTCCTCCATACAGAGCACGGGACCCTCGTCTCTCGAGACTGAAGGAGGCCTAACCATAGAAGTATAGTTTCCAAATCCCGCGAAGTGCTAGTCCCCCCCTCTGTTTGGAACTGGTTAGGCCTCACCTTGAGTCTTGTGTCCAGTTCTGGACACCGGACTTCAAGAAGGAGGCTGACAAATTGGGACAGGTTCAGAGGAGGGCAACCAGGAGGATGATCAGGGGGCTGGAATCCAAGCCCTAGGAGGAAAGACTGAAAGAACTGGGCAGGTTTAGCCTCGAGAAAAGAAGACGGAGGGGAGATCTGATAGCACCTTTCAAATACCTGAAAGGCTGTCCTACAGAGGAGGGGCAGGATCTGTTCTCGATCATCCCAGAGTGCAGGACACGCAACAATGGGCTCCTGTTATGGGAAGCCAGATTCCAGTTGCATATCAGGAAAAACTTCCTAACTGTTAGAGCAGTACGACAACGGAACCCATGACCTCAAGGGGAGGTGGTGGGCGCTCTTAACGCTGGAGCCCTTCAAGAAAGACTCAGACAACCCCCTGGCAGATCTGCTTTGATTTGGATTCCTACCTTGAGCGGGGGGAGGGGGGGCTGGACTGGATGGCCTTGTCGTCCCCCCCCTTCCAGCTTCACTTTTTCTAATTTCTATGATTTTGCCTCAAATGAACATGACGGGATGGTTTGTCCGGGGGCCCCTCAGCAAAGACAAGCACCTTTTGTACAGGCACAGTATATCTGTTTTCAGTCCTCCCTGCAGAGCTTAGAAGAGTTATCCTCTGGGACTACAGTGCCCAGAAGGCCCTGGTCCCTTGCCGGGCTAGCCCGGGGAATCTGGGATTTGTAGTCCAAAAAGGATATTTTTAAAAAGTCATAACGAATCATTTTTGTCTTACTCTTTTGTCATTCCTCACCCTTCCAAATGTTCCCCAAGGGGGGCGGGAATGGTAGGCACCTTGGGTCCTATTTTCTCCTAGCCATGTTTGCCTGTTAACCCCCCACCCCCCCCACACACACACAAACTGTACATGGCGAACGGCTGAAACCTGGGACCTTGTTTGCAACTCTTTAAGTGACAGAATGTCGCAGGATAGCTTTTTCTCTGATGGAAATCATGGCGAGATGCAAGGAGCTTTGCTAGGTCCATTTTCGGACCGATGACCCTCTGACCGGCTGCTGAGCGGACAGCAGACGCTTTCTAGATCGGCTTCTGCATGGGGTCCTGCCACCGTTTTGTGTGACTTGGGTGGGGTGGGGGTTTCAATTGCTCCCTCCCTGGGGCGTGAGGGTTAGACGGGCCCGGATCCAAAATCCCGCCCAGCACCCTCCCCTGACAGGCTGGCACGCCCAGATGATGATGGCTTGTCCTGCTTTCCCCTCCCCACCCCTCCTCTTCGTCTCCTGAAGGTCGGATCATAGTGACCATTTGGGTTATTGTGTCTCCAAACAACGACAAACAGAAATACACCCTCAAGACGCCGCACGACGCGCTGCCGGAGCAGGTGATTGCCGAGGCCATCAGGAAGAAGACGCGCAGCATGCACCTGTCGCCGGAGCAGCTGCGTCTGTGCGTGCAGGAGTACCAGGGGAAGTACCTCCTCAAAGTGTGCGGCTGTGACGAGTATTTGCTTGAGAAATATCCGCTCAGCCAGTATAAGGTGAGGGAGACCAGGGTCGGGTGGGCGGGCGGTCGCCTCCCACCCTTCGCCGCCAGCTTGGGGGTGAGCCGCGTTGGGAAGGCCCGAGAATCTGATAGAACAACCCCACACACACACATTCCGTGTCTGTCCTGGCCTGTCCCAGGTCCGGAAGTGGCCCCAAAGAGGCGGTGGGAGTGGGGGGCATCGTAAGAGCCTGGAGGACCCTTCCCACTTTGGAGTGTGGTTCGGGAGGGGAGGTTAGGGTTGTTTCTGTGGCACTGGCTTGAACCAGACCGGCTGCTCTTGGGAGTTCCCCTGGGTGCAAACCGGACCCCATCTGCGGAACAAGGCGGGCAAAGCTTGGGTCCCCCAGACCCTTTTTGCAGCTCTTAAGCGAAAACCTTGGGCCGCAAAAAGGGTCTTGGGGGCCCACGCTTTGTCCGCCTTAGTTCGCGGATGGGGTCCGGTTGTGGAATCAGCTTTTTCACCCTTTGTTTGTGTGAACTCTGTGGCCCGCCAGGCAGACCCAGGTGTAAAGGAGGTTGTGCTAACAGGCGTCATTGTAGAACAGCTGCCTCTCTGAGCGTACGGTTCAAGCCAGGAGTAAATTACAGTGTCAGTACTACGGGTCATAAGTAAAATATTGTATTACATTATATTATATTATTTTATATTATGTCATGCATTTCCTGTTCATTAGCTGTATTTCCATCTTGCCTTTCCTCCTGTAAGGTCAGGGCAACACCATAACCCTCTCATCCTCCCCAGTTTTATCCTCACGACGACCCTGCCGGGCAGGTCAGGTGGAATGGGAGTGGCTGGCCCACGGTCGTCCAGAAGGGGCCCTGCCCGTTTCTCTTGCACTGTCCCCCGCCAAAGCAGCGCAAGGTTCTGCGGAGAAGCCAGATGGTGGTGGTGGGGAGGGCGCTGCCTCCTCGCCGTGCGCGGGGTGCCTGATCCGCCTGCTTTCTTCCCCCCCTGCAGTACATGAGGAACTGCATCACCATCGGCCGCCTCCCGCACCTGATGCTCATGAGCAAGGAGACCCTCTATAAGCAGCTGCCTGCCAATGTCTTCGTCCTCCCCTCCTACGCCCGCCGCTCCGCCACCTCCTCGCACGTGAACGGAGATGTCCCCACCAAGTCGCTCTGGTCCCTCAACAGCCTCCTGCGGATCAAAATCCTATGCGCCACTTACGTGAACGTCAACATCCGCGATATTGATAAGGTGGGGCAGGCGTGAGCCTGGGGGTCTGGTCTGGAATCTCGAATTGTGCCAGAAATTGTGGCTGCCCGGCAGGACCTCTGAGTCATGCCGAGCGGCCTTTGCCTTGGCTCCTGGGGGGCACCAGGGCGTCCCTCCTTCCTGCCCCCCCACCGACACCGACACCGGGATAGGAAGCCTGAGTTTCCGCCATCCCCCAGCCAGGGCGAGTCAGAAGCGAGGGCTAGGGGTTCAAGAAAGCTGTTTGCTCGGACTGGATTGGCGCGGCTGGGTGGAGATGTGGGGAATCAACGCAAGGGGACAGGGAAGGTGGGGATTCCTGGGGACTAGAACTCTGAAGAGGGGCAGATTCCACCCTCCACCTCTCCCTGACAGCCCCCTAGAAAAGAGCCGGCCAGTTTTGCTATGGGGTTTCCCCCTCCCCGAAGGTGGGATTTGCTCCTAGGTTTTTCTGGATCGGAGACGGGAACCGGTCAAGTCCGTAGGATCCCTGAGACCCTGTTCTTCCTTTCCTCTCTAGATCTACGTGCGGACTGGAATCTACCATGGGGGAGAACCCCTTTGTGACATCGTCAACACCCAGCGTGTCCCGTGCTCCAACCCTCGGTAACTGACGCCTGGGGGGGCAGATGTGACATAGGGTGGGGGGGGAGAGAGTTACCCAATCAGAGCCCCCCCCACTCCTTTGCACGCAGCCCTGCCATCTTTGATTGGGGGCCAAGCTGCTCTTTCATGCCGGATGCATCCACAGCCCCTTCCCAGAGAGACTCCCGGGAAGCTAACCTGGGGCCTTCTCTGTGCAAAACAGGTCTCCGTTCCCACCGGGGAGGAGGGGTCATAGGACGGGGTCGCTCGTATTCTGAGCCACAGAGAGGGGGCGGTGTTGTGAGGTGGGGGTCTCTCTGTCCCACCTTTTGCTTCCACCGGTCTTGGGCCCAGCACCCCCTCCCTCCCTTCCTTCCTTCCCTCCCCAGGTGGAACGAATGGCTGTCGTACGATATTTATCTCACCGATTTGCCACGAGCTGCCCGCCTCTGCGTCTCCATCTGTTCCGTGAAAGGCCGGAAGGGGGCGAAGGAGGTGAGCCTTTTTGAGGATCAGGGCCTGGGAGGGGGCCAGCGGGGGTGACGTAGAGCTTAGGGGCAGCGCTGGCACTCATTGGTTCCATCCTCCCAAGGTGTGAATGAGCTGGTGGGGAGGCGAGAGAGAGAGAGAGAGAGGCTGAGCAGGCATTCATTACCTTTGCAGACAGGAGAGGACGGCCAGGCCAGGTAACCTGGGCTCTCCTGCGCTTGGCCTCCCAGGAGTGCTTGAGGTCCACGTTTCTCTGGGGCTGTGAACCAGAGAATCATAGGATGGTGGAGTGGGAAGGGGGCCTCTGAGGCCATCCAGTCCAGCCCCCCCCCCCCTCCGCTCAAGGCAGGGATCCAGATCCAAGGAGATCTGCCAAGTGTTTGTCTAAGTTTCTCTTGCATGCCTCCAGCGATGGAGCGCTCATCACCTGTCAGAGTCATGGGATCCCTCGCCGTACTGCTCTAACAGTTAGGAAGTTTTTCCTGAGGTTCAGCCTAAATTTGGCTTCCTGTCACTTGAGCCCATGAGGACGTGTCCCGCACACTGGGAGGATGGCAAACAGATCCTGCCCCTCCTCTATAGGACTCATTTTCGAGTCTTGGAAATGTGCTCTCCTATCTTCCCTCCATCTTCTGAATGCGTACGCGTGCACGCCTATACTCCTCTGTGTTCAAGGACAGGGGTTCTCACCCCGAGGCGAGGCATGCCCCCATGGACGCGGTATCAGGATTTCATGGCTGGGGTGTGTGTGCTTTGGAAGGGGCTGTTCAGTGTTATAATTTTTTTCGTTTGGAAAAATAGGAAGAACCAATTATACCCGGAGCTTCCCCGGTCGCTTAGTCCAGCGTTGCATGGCGCACAGAAGTGCGCGAGTTTCTTTCCTTTATTTCTGCGAAGGGGTCTTGTCCGGAATTCCTTCTGTCCCAGTCCTGCCAACGGGGCACAGCCCTCCAAGGTTCCCTCCACCGAATCTCCTCCGTCTGTGCCAGGAATGATTGTCCCCAGTGTAGGATGAGGGTGACACCTGCCCGCATCTCCTTGGTCTCCCACGCTATGAGTCACGACATTTCAAATAAAACAAGGAGGGAAGCAAATTCGAAGTGATGTTTGAGATGTTTATGTTTCCCCAAAAAGGGGCAGGAGTTAAAAAGAACAAGCCAGCGCTGTTCCAGGATGTCTGGAGGAGCTTGTCCTGTGTCTGACTCTGCCCTTGGCTTTTTCTCCACCCCACCAACCCAACCCTCCCCCCCCCCGGCAGGAACACTGCCCCCTGGCCTGGGGCAACGTCAACCTCTTTGATTACAAAGACACGCTGGTGGCCGGGAAGATGGCGCTGAACCTTTGGCCCGTCCCTCACGGCCTAGAAGACCTGCTGAACCCCATCGGCGTCGGAGGGTCCAACCCTAACAAGGTGAGGTGACGCGGTGCTTTGGGGGGGGCCACGGTCTGCCCCCCTCCCGCGTTGCGTCCGGCCTCCCGCTGGACAGCTTCCAGAAGATGGCGGCTCTGGTGCCCGTCGGGTGGGTGAGGGTGGCCGTGGCTCCGAAGGAAGAGCGTTCCCCGGAAAGTGTCGCCTGAACGCAGCTGGGGGAAAAGGAAATGTTATCTTGCAGATTGTCCCAGCTACCATGGGGAGGTGGGGGCCCTCTGGCCAAGCAACCTGGGGGGGGTGTCTTGCAGTCCTAAGGGAGAGCCAGCAGAGTGTAGCAACGAGAGGGCCAGGGTAGGACTCAGAAAACCTGGGCCATGGGAACGCACTGGGTGTGTAGGGCAATGGTCAACCCATTCCTGGAGCGCTTCCCATTGCTCAGACCGGGTCACCGAATGCCAGATGTGGCTTGACTGCGGAGAACAGCCACTGGTTTATCTATTTATTCAATTTATTTATTTAAAATACTTTTTCCTCCTCTCCTTTCTCCTTAAAAGGACCCAAAAGGGGCTCACATGATTAACCAGATAATATTTAAAGCACAAAACGGGTATGGATACAAAGGTTTAAAAGGAATTAAACCGGTATTATCTTAAAAACGGTAAATAAGATCAGTATTAAAAACACGTCTAAAAAACAACAGAGCAGAACAATAGTCTGAAAACATTGTTTTCCATGCGCGGGACCCTCTTTGGGGTTTTGCTGCTCACAAGTAACAAATAGATCCCTCTTGGAGAGGCTGGTGGCGATGATGAGGGTGTTTATTACATTTCTATCCTCTTGGGTTTTTTTTTTTTTAAAGAAGAGCATTCAAGGCAGCTTAGACCCATATTTAAAAGCATGTTAAAAATAAATTGAATAACGAAACTGTTAAAACATTATAATCTTAGGGAGAGGGTTTCTATGACGTGTCATATTTTCTCTGCAACCTGCCTTTGAACACCTAAGCAAGTTCAAACAAGTTTATCTGGTGAGAAAGACTAGGTTACTCATAAACATGTTTGAACTTGCTTAGGGGGTTCAAAGGTAGGTTGCAGAGAAAATATGACATGTCATAGAAATCCTAATTCACTCAAATAAATGCAATACTCAGTCAACACTGATGGTTTCAGAGGCTGCCGGAAAGCACCTGTCTTCATGCTCTTCCTCCAGGCAGTAAGAGTCACCGCTTGAGGAGAGGTGGGGTGGAGAGGGCCTTCCACGGTCTGGAGGCCCAGTCCGGAAACCCCAGTCAGTCTTAGCTTTCCTTTGGGCCTCTGCATGCATTGACGTTCTGAGCTAGACCTCTCTGGACATGGAAATCTCTCACTTCATCCTCTCTGGTCCACCCCTTTGCCCCTCCTGGTATTGTCTGGTCACTTTAAATTGTCTTCCTTCCAGTTCCTGAGCTGCAGCTCTCTATCCTCTGACCCCCTCATCCACAGGCTTCTTGCCAGGGGTGGATTCCTTGATCTTAATTGGAGGCCTAATGATGGCGCGTCCTTTGTCAGACCTGCCCGGGGGCAGTCCAGCCAAGCCAGGGATAAAACTGCTCACCTGATATCCCTATGAGGGGAGCGTAGGGTCCCTGAAGGCTGCTATGGACCCCTTGATAGGCTGCCCCATTTCCGTTCCCCCCCCCCTTTTGCAGGAGACTCCCTGCCTAGAGCTGGAATTCACCTGGTACAGCCACACGGTGAAATTTGCCGATGCCGCGGAAATAGAGGAGCACGCCAACTGGGCCATGTCTCGAGAATTTGGGCTCAACTACTGTATGGTGGGACTGGTAAGGGCGCCGTCCGTTCCCCTTTCCCTCCCAAGCGGTGGGGTTTCCGCCTTGCTCTGATCCAGGTTTTGAGGGGAGGGCCCCTGGATCCTCAGCCCCATGGAGCGAACGTGGGTGGAGTGAGCGGGGTCTTGAGTCCACCAGCTTGGTGCGGGAGGCTGGTCCGGAGTGGGGGGGGGAAAGGGCACAATCCTGCCACACTCAGCCGGCCGCTCGTCCTCACCTTAGCCGGTGTCAGCAGGTTCTCGGCTCGCTCCTTCCTCTCCCTCTTGGTCTGATCCTTTATGGGAAGTAGCAGACAAGCTGCGACATGGGACGTAAGAAGATGCAGGAGGATGTCAAAACCCCATCCTGTTGTCCAGACCGGCCACCCCCAAAGACAACGGGGAAACTCATACAAGAAGGGACCCCCAGCCAGCACCTCTCTCTGTCCGCTCATGGGTTAGGATTCAAAGACAGACCTTCTCTGAACATGGAAGCTCCATCACAGAGCTTGTTTTCCATGGATGGCAGGTTTCAGTATCTCCCTGGCCATCCTAGCAGAAGGATTCTGGGACGTGTGGTCTGAAACAGTGAGAGCGCCCCCCCCCGCCAGGTTCTCCACCCTCATGTCTGGCTCTGCTGTGGGTGGACCTCCTTGATCAGGAATTTGCTCAAATTTGGCCCTTTTCAAAAGCTCCCCAAGTCAGCGATCCTCACTTCCGAGGCATGATGGAATAAGTTTCACCAGTGAGTTCTTTGTTGTGTTTATCCATCCTTGGATCTGAAGCTTCTGGTTTGAGGACCGTTAGCCCTTTTGGAGCTCCCTGGAAGGACAGATCCTGAACTCCAATCCTTTGGCCATCTCGTGAGAAGACTCCCTGGAAAAGACCCTGATGTTGGGAAAGTGTGAGGGCAAGAGGAGGAGAAGGGGACGACAGAGGACGAGATGGCTGGAGAGGGTCACCGAAGCGACCATCATGAATTTGACCCAACTCCGGGCGGCCGTGGAAGACAGGAGGGCCTGGCATACTCTGGTCCGTGGGGGTCACAAAGAGTCGGACACGACTTAATGACTAAACAACAACAAACAAGCCCTTATCAAAATGCCTGATGGGGAAATTAGACCTATTAATTAGCCCATAGGATGCCTTCAAATTCCCCTTTGTATAGGTGTTTTCTGTACGTTTTTTGCTGTATGTGCGTGAGAGAGAGAAAAAAAGAACCTCTGGAAAGAAGCAACCCATTTATGGAAACAGGGAGGTGTTGAGGGATATGTGACATCGTTCCCAACTGGGATAAGAGACAGGTAACGCCCCAGAAGACATGGAGGCGTCTTGATAGATTTGCGAAAAACACACCCAGACCAGAAAGAGAGTGAGGAGGAAGTTGATGTGCTCCAGTCGAGAGAACAGATCGATTTAGCCGGCAGGGAAACTAGGGCGCATGACAGCCTGAAAATGGAAAGGCTGTATGTATGTGTTGCTGGGACTCTTTATCTGAGCTACCTGGCTTTTTGGCAGGGAGGGGTGTGAGGCTGCACATCTTTGGCCTGAGACCACGAGGCTTAGCAGGAAGCAAAAATGGGGGGGAAAGGGTGCCGGACGGATAGTGTCATCTTCTTCCCCCCTCCTCTGCGTTCTTCCAGAGTAATCGCTTGGCTCGAGACAGCTCCCTCGACGAAAGCGAGCTGGAGCAGCTTCAGAATATCTGCAACCGGGACCCTCTCTCTGAGATCACGGAGCAGGAGAAGGACTTCCTCTGGAGGCACCGGTAGGTCCTTTCCTAGGACCCAAGATGGCAGCATGAGAGGGGCCTCTGCAGCAGCAGCAGCAGGCAGGACCCCCTGGGATCGCCAGCGGAGAGGAGCTGCGGAAGAACAGGAGAGACCCCCCCTTCTGCTCTTTCCTCCTTCCAGGCACTACTGCGTCAACATCCCTGAGACCCTCCCCAAACTGCTGCTGTCGGTCAAGTGGAATTCACGGGACGAAGTGGCCCAGGTGAGGGGATGCTGGAACCCAAGCAGGTGGCGGCCGGTCGGCCAGAGTCAGGAAGAGATGGCCGAGGCCCTCCAGGGGTGGCCGGGCTGAGCTTTAACCTCGTCCAGCCTTGCCAGGGGGCTCTGTGGCGAGGGGCCATGTGGAAGCTCCCCGTTGCCCTTCCTGGATGTCGATCAGCTGTTCTTATTTAGTGATTTGCAAGGTTTTGTGCCTCGCTCCTTTTTCAAGATGATCAAGAGGGGTGGCGTTCCTGGTGGTGTGAGAGGCTGTCGCCCTCTTCACTTCCTCGGGGTCAGGCTGAGAGGTGTGAGTGGCCTGAGGTCACCCGGAGAGCTCCGGGACAGAGCGGGGCTTTGGACCCATTTCTCCAGACCGGTCACGCTCCCGGACAGGCAGGCAAGCCGCCTGTCCACCCGTCCGGCGTGTCTCTCCAGGGCTCCCCGCTTGCCATCCATGGGGCCACCTGGGAGCCCCACCTGAGGCCATCCCTCGACTGCAGAGCACCGCGGACCACTTCTAGGAGGAGGGCAGATATCCCACAGGTGGGGGCGGAGGGGGGGCGACACTGCTTTCCCACCAGGCCCGTGGCAGAGATTCCCCCTGCACCCACCCACCCAGGTCAGCTCCTGCCTTTCTCTGCCCCCTCCCTGTGCAGATGTACTGCCTGCTGCGGGAGTGGCCCCTCATCAAGCCCGAGCTCTCCATGGAACTGCTGGACTGCAACTTCCCAGACCCCGTCGTGAGGGAGTTTGCCCTGAAGTGCCTCGTGAAAGGACTGACGGACGACAAGCTCTCCCAGTACCTCATTCAACTGGTGCAGGTATCCCCGTGGGGCTTTGCGGTGGGCCAGCCGCCCACCCTGGCCCAGGGGGACCCCCGGGGATGGTGGTCTGCCTTAGGGGTGAAGGCTCACCGTAGGCGATTCGCCTCCCCCCCCCCCCGTTTGCTAAAAACTTGGGGAAGTTCACTTTCTGGGCTCAAACTCCCAGAATCCTCTCCGCAGTGGGCACAGCCGTTCTAGGAGAGCGGCAGGAAAATGTGAATGATTTCATTCATTCATTCATTCATTCATTCATTCATTCATTCATTCATTCATTCATTCATTCATTCATTCGTTCATTCATTCATTCATTCATTCATTCATTCATTTATATGCCATCTTTTAGGCAGCTTGCCATAGAAAACAGGTTTTTTAAAATACTACCAATATCCTAATTTAAAAAGCCATTAAACATACATAAAAATGGAAACCATCAAGTAGAGAAGGAATCGAAAGACACTTCAAAATCTGTTCAGTCCCAAACCAGCACTCCGGGGATAACTTCCTGCTTAAACGCCTGCCTGAGGAGGGAAAGGGCCGGAGGGAAGGGACCGCCGACCTTGACTAGACTATGGGGGGGGGGAGCTCATCCCGAAGCCTGGGGAGCAGCCACCAAGGAGGCCCTGTCTCGTGCCCCCCATCCAGCGAAGGGGAAGACACGAGAGAGGGCCTTCCCGTTGGCGGGACCGAGGGAAGGGCCTGCCCCGAAGGTCTCAAGAACTAGAAAGGCTCATATGGGGTGAGAAGAACACCAAAGTGAACCCCCTCCTCACCTCAGCAAGCTCTGCCCCTTAGCCTTGATGGCTGTCCCAATCAAATATGGGGGTAAACTGAGGGGCCAGACAGGAGAGCCTGTGGCTGGTTGGCCCAGGAAGCTGGAGACCGACAGTAAGGGGATTCCTGCCCCATACATGGGGGCAATGACCCGTTCTTTGATTTGCAGACCTCCCAGAGTATTCCAATTTTTTTCAGTGGTTTATACAGTGTTCCCAAGCCCCCTTGCGAATGCTGGAAAATGCAGATTAGAGCAAATGCTATACAGGTATTTATTTATTTAATTTATTTATTGCAATTATATGCCGCCCATCTGGACATTGTCTACTTTGGGTGGCTTACAACAGACAGGACCATGTAGCACGGTCTCTGTCTCCCCCTAGTGGCCAGGCCTGAGAGAGAGAGAGAGAGAGAGAGAGAGAGAGAGAGAGAGAGAGAGAGAGAGAGAGAGAGATTTTCTAGGATTATATTTCTAGGATTTAAAAAAAATATTTTTAATATTTTCAGATGGTGAATCAGTGGAAACTGATCCCACAGATAAGGGGCTTCTAATGGACGTCACTTTAATACAGCCAGTGTTGCTTACAGCCTCTCGCCATAAACGCTGCTTACCAAAATATGACCACGTCTGGGTGGGGTGGAGGAGAAGGGGGGAAAAAGGCATTTCAGAAGGACATCAATAGATTCCGAGGAGCCGAGGTCAGTGGGGTAACTTCAGGGTGAATTCGGTACGGCAAACCTCCTCGACCGTTGTGGTTTTTCCTCCTGGCAGGTGCTCAAATACGAGCAGTACCTGGACAACCCTCTGGCTCGCTTCCTCACCATGAAGGCCCTGACGAACCAGCGGATTGGGCATTTTTACTTCTGGCACCTCAAGTGAGTTGTCATCAGAGGAGCCGAGAGGAGGGGGAAGGCGCTGTGGGCGGGCGGGCGGGTAAGAGGAAATACTTCCAGCGTGCCCACCCCCGTTCTGGAGTGATGTGTGTTCCGCTCTACTTGCACCCTGGAACAGCCGTTTCCTCCATTCAAAATAAACACCCAGCAGCGATGAGGCTACCTTTTAAAAACAGAGAACACCCCCCCTGAACAATCTCATTGGTGACAATAAACGGGAAACAGGAGAGGAATCAGTCGGAAGGTGGAGTCAGAGGAAGAATACGTATTTATTTCACGTACGCCTACTTCCGCTAGGTTACAGGAAGGCGTGGGGGCTGAAGGTGGGGGATGCCCAAGGCTGCTTAGAAGAACTGGGGTTTGAGGAAAGGTTCAGAGAGAGAGAAAGAGAGAGGAAGGCAGTGATGGCATCCCATGGAAGGTAGTTCTTGCAGGTGTAAGCGGCAGCAAGAGGAGAAGCGTGGAGTAACTAGTGAGCGCGGAAGCCTAAAACCAGCGACACCCTGCAGATTTCTTGCAGAGAGCTCGTGGTGCAAGGGAGACGGATGTGTCTTCAGAAGAATCTCCGGAAGGGTGCCTTTGGGTGGGCTGCGCTTGGAGTGTGGAAGAATGTCGGGTCCTCTTGGGTAGCTCCACCAGCCCAACCCAACCCAACCCAACCATTTCCAAGAGATGGGCTGAATTGGCTTCCATCTTTCGAACCTAGATGAGGGGGGGGGGTGAGGGAGCAGGCTCCGGGACAGAACTGGTTGCCTCCCCCACAGGTCGGAAATGCACAGCAAACCGGTCTCTCAACGCTTTGGACTGATGCTGGAGGCCTTCTGCCGTGGCTGCGGGATGTACCTCAAGCACCTCAACCGGCAGGTGGAGGCCATGGAGAAGCTCATCAACCTCACCGACATCCTCAAGCAAGAGAAAAAGGACGAGACGCAGAAGGTATCCAACGGGGGCCCTTTTCCTCCGGTGGCTTGGCCTCCCTCCACCCCCAACCCCCGTCGCAAGGCATGTGTGGTCACGGGTAAGGGCCAATACCTTCCCACCCAGGCACGGAAACATGGCTGAGCTTGGGAACGTGACGGTGTTCATTGTAAATTGTTTTAAAACACTCCTAACTGGTTGATCTCAATGGGCTGAGAAATTTAATTCGCTGGTTGATTCATTTGTTGAATATTGGCATCTAAGGAGAATGGTGAAACCAGGCCATGTTGTTTCATCTATTAAAATAACACATTCTAAGTTCATTGATGGAAAACGTTGAATGAGGTGGGGTGACAAATTGCTTTTTTCAATCAAGAATTCACAGTGTCTCAAAGAGGGGGTATTCTCTGGCCCCCCTCCATCCGCCCCCCCCCTTTGTGGCACAAGGGCTGGGCCCGATCCTCATCCTGTCTACGAAGGAGGAATTTCTTTCTTGGGAAGGGCCAAAGAAATAGGGAAAGTGGATGGAAAATGGAAAGCCCTAGGAGAGCTGAGAGCGGCTGAGGGCAGGCCTTTGCAGCTGCTCAGAGGCACCCTTGATTTTGCCTGTGTCTCCTCCTCCTCCCGGTGACTTCTGCGCTTCCCGCACTCGCCTCCCAAGATGCAGATGAAGTTCCTGGTGGAACAGATGAGGAGGCCGGATTATATGGAGGCCCTTCAGGGCTTCATCTGCCCACTCAACCCCGTCCATCAGCTGGGCAACCTCAGGTGAGGCTGGGATTTCCAGACTGGGGAAGAGCTCGCCCCTCGGAAACGGGGCCGGTAGCGGAGGGGTGGGGTGGGGGGGTGAGGGGTTGTGGGTCCTCTGGGAGAGGGTTTTAGGAGGACGGGGAGGAGGGATCAGGGCCGGCCTCCAGCATTCAGCATGGACCGACGTTCCCTCCCGCACCAGGTTGGATGAGTGCCGGATCATGTCCTCAGCAAAGCGCCCCTTGTGGCTGAACTGGGAGAACCCAGACATCATGTCCGAGCTGCTCTTCACGAACCACGAAATCATCTTTAAAAACGGAGACGGTGAGTGGGGAGGAGTGGCCTGTGCAGAGAGGCCTATGATGATGATGATGATGATGGGGGGGAGTAAGAATGGGGGTAGGCTTGAGAATGAGACAGGCCCTGTTGGCAGGAGCATGCCTTGAAGCCCCCTGACGCAGCATCCTGATCTCGCAACCAGAGCTGGGTTGGGGGGGACAGGAATTAGAATAAAAATTTTCAGAATTCTGACCACAATGCCTGGACGTTTCTGTTGTTGTTTCTCAAATTCACCCAATCCTTTTTTTAAGTGGGGGGAAGGAAACCAACAGGAAGATGATAGCAGCCGTGTGCGGACATCTTGTGGCAATGAGTTCCCCAGGTGGCCTGCCCAAATTTGGGCAGGCGTTTGGCTGTTATCTCCTTTCCTGCAAAGTTCATTTCCCCGTCACCTGCTCACAACGCGCCTTGGGGGGGGGCCTTAACTCTTTCCAAGGATGTCCTTCTAATCCCCCCCTCCCCCGCCGTGGCTTTCTTTCTCCGTTCCCTCTAGATCTTCGGCAGGATATGCTGACCCTGCAGATCATTCGTATCATGGAGAGCATGTGGCAGAACCAAGGGCTGGACCTCCGGTACTTAAGGCAGCCCCCAGCAGGCTGGCGAATCGGGGTGGGGACTTTTGGCTCTGGGACCCACCGTTCTTCCCATGTCCATCATCATGACTCTCTCTCTCTCTCTCTCTCTCTCTCACACACACACACACACACACACACACACAATGAAAATCAGCTCTGTCTCCCCCTCTTCCCCCCCACCCCGGTACAGCTTTCTCTGCCGGCCTGACTCTCTCTCTCTCTCTCTCTCTCTCTCTCTCTCTCTCTCTCTCTCTCTGGGTCTCCCCCTGGCAGGATGCTGCCCTACGGCTGCCTCTCCATCGGGGACTGCGTGGGGCTCATCGAGGTGGTCAAGAGCTCCCACACCATCATGCAGATCCAGTGCAAGGGCGGCCTCAAAGGGGCGCTCCAGTTCAACAGCAACGCTTTGCACCACTGGCTGAAGGACAAGAACAAAGGAGAGGGGTGAGTTTGGGGAGAGGGGGTGCGCGAGCGTCCCTTGGCAGGGGTGCCCCCCGCCCTTCAGAGAGAGTCCCCCCCCCTCGTTCCCCTGGGAAAGAAGGGGTCCCTGCTCTGGGGGAGCTTCTCCCTGCTCTTGACGCTCCTTTTCTTCCCGGCACAGTTACGACGCCGCCATCGACCTCTTCACGCGCTCCTGCGCTGGTTACTGCGTCGCCACCTTTATCCTGGGCATCGGTGACCGCCACAACAGCAACATCATGGTCAAGGATGATGGGCAGGTGAGTGGTTTTCCCTTCTTCCTCTCCCTTCCGTGGTCTTTCCGGCCACTTCCACCCCCTCTTTGCTGCTCTTTCCCCCGTGAATGCATTGGGAAGATCGCGCGCCCCCCCGGTGACCCTTCTCCTCTCTCCCCCCCCACCCCAACAGCTCTTCCATATTGACTTTGGCCACTTCCTGGACCACAAGAAGAAGAAGTTCGGCTACAAGCGGGAGCGGGTGCCTTTCGTCCTCACCCAGGACTTCCTCATTGTCATCAGCAAAGGGATCCAGGAGTGCACCAAGACCAAGGAGTTTGAGAGGTGGGTGTCGGGGGGGGGGGTCAGGAAGCTCCCCCCGCCCTGCCACTTGCTGAATGGCCTCCCACGACCCACCGAGGCCAATGGGGCACTCTCCCCCTCTGACCCTCTGAACCCCAAAGCCTCCTTGTGTCTCCGTCGGACCGGGCTCTGCTCCGTCCTCTCCTTCCTCTCCTGAAAAATGGGGTGGGCTGTGATGGGGGGTCTTGCAGCCGACTTCCAAGCGCCCTCTGCAAGCGGCAAAGGATGGGGTGCTTTCTTTTCAGACTTTGTGGGACACCGGCAGTGTCCTCAGAGTGGAGACATTGCTATGGGCACATAGTCTTCCTCTGGTCCGGTTGTGAGCGGCTGTGGTGGGTTCAGGGGCCTCCCTCTTACTCCTTTCCTGGACGTTTGCAGACTCTGCTTGCCCTCTTATTATTTTTCGAAAGAGGAAGTTAACAGAAAGTTCCGGAAAACTGCGGGTAGAAGGAAGGTTGTTTCAAAGCGAAAAAGCAAAGTGTGCTGCTTATAGGCCAAGCCCTAGTCCTTAAAGCACTCTCTCCACCTGTTCTCCGTGATGCGGGGTGGACAGTTTAATTATGCAGGCTGCACATGGCCCCCTAACAGCTAACTGGGGACTCAGCAAAGTGGGTGTTCTGTTTTCCAACTTTGGAAAGATGGAAGGCTGAGTGAACCTTGAGCCGGCGGCCTGGGCCCATGGGGATCACACTCAGGTGGTGAGCAAGAGTCTTGGCTGCAGTACTGCAGTTTAACCCTCCACCACACAGCCAACCCCGTGCTCTGAAGTAACTTTTAGTTACTTTCAAATATTCTGGGACAGTAGCGGGGACTCTGGAGGCAGAGCTTTGCAGGTTTGGACTCTGTGGCCACCCGTGACCCCCAGATGTGCCAACAGGGTTATTTCCAAGTCTTTTCTCTGGGGTTGAACCTTGGCCGTCAGCAGAGTTTGGGCTGCTGTACTGCTGTTGAGACCCCTGGGCCACCAGGCTCCAAAAGATTGTGGGGGTTTTGGTGTTTTTTGGGGGGGCCTGTGAGAAGACCATTAGATCCTTCGAGGTTTATGGAAGCGTGATTGATTTTTCCCATTTTTAGCCCTTGTCTTGGGGGCCCCCGAGGACTTTGCAGATTGTTCTGGGGAGCTTTGGCCTTTAGCCCGTGGGATCCACACACAGGGTCCCATCCTCCCCAGAGACACAGGATCCCATCCTCCCCAGTCTTTACCCCGCCTTGCACCCCGAATGCTCTTCCTGGAACTGAAGCTCCCCCTCTCCTTCCCCTCCCCGCGGCGTGCGCCTTGTCCCGGCAGGTTCCAGGAGATGTGCTACAAGGCCTACCTGGCCATCCGCCAGCACGCCAACCTGCTGATCAACCTCTTCTCCATGATGCTGGGGTCGGGCATGCCGGAGCTGCAGTCGTTTGACGACGTGGCCTACCTCCGCAAGACGCTGGCGCTGGACAAGTCCGAGCAGGAGGCTCTCGAGTACTTCACCAAGCAGATGAACGAGGCCCACCACGGCGGGTGGACCACCAAGATGGACTGGATCTTCCACACCATACGCCACATGCCCTTGAGCGAGGCGAGCCACGACTGACCGGCAGGCACGGGGCGGGGGTGGGGGTGAAAGGAAGGGACCTTGGCCCCCCATGAAAGAGAACGTCAGCCCTCGAAGACACAGGGAGAGGAGAGAGAGAGAGAGAACGAGACGGAGAGAGAAAGAAAGAGAGACCAAGAGCAGGGCTACCTTCCGCCAGGGGTGGGACGGAGGCGGGGGGGGGAAGGAAGCCCCTGGTTGAACTGAGGCCACCCGGTTCCTGTTTCTCTCCCAAATCCATGAGAGAAAGAGAGAGGAGGGGCCCAGGAGTGATGGTAGCGGGTGTGCCCGGAGGAGGAGGCGGCGGCAAGGAGGGCACCCCCCCTGTGCCAAGGAATCAGAGGCTGAGAGAGGTTGAAGAGCGCGAAAGTGAACCCAGACCTCCTGGTGGTTTCCTCCCGGAGACCGAGAGAGATGCGGGCAGAGCATCCTTGGTCCAAAGGACGGTGTGCAGGTTTCCCCCCCACTCTCCCCCGAACTGACACATGTTCCCTGCTTTTTATTGGCGGGCTAAGCAGGACCCCGATCTCTCCTGCCCCACGGCAATGTTCAACTTGAACGTCCCCTTTTTCTCTCCCTTTCTTGGGAGACCCACGGCCAGAAGGTGGGGAGGAGAATGGGTAGGGGAGCTGGGGGAGGTCGGGTTGGGGGGGGAGGAACAGGGAAAGGAAGAGCCGGGGGCCTTTGGCGGTTCGGAAAAGGGGCAAGATAAACCGAAGTGGTCATACTTGAAAATGTCCAGAGTTGAAAAAGAAAAAGAAAAAATCTCTTTTTTTTTCCAAATAAAAATCTTAAAAGACCATTTTTTTCCAGGGGTGAGGAAATCCTTCTCTTTCAGTTTGGCGGCCTTTCTGGCGCTTTCTGTCCTGCGTTTTTGTCAGCTGCTTCTGTTTCGAAGGTGGTCTCAGCTGCTGCACCTCCAGAGGTCAGAACAAGCCAGGGTTTAAGCAAGCCAGGATCCCTAAGAGGCCAGTGAATGGTGGTTTGTGGCAGGCCAATGGTGCCTTCTCAGACGTAGACGCAAGTTGAGACATAACGCATAACCATGAGCAACACCATGGCTTGTTAGAACACACATTTATTTCCCTACTTTTTTTCTTAAAAAGGACTCAAGGTGACTTATAACATTAAAATACCTTCTTTCATATACAACAATATTTAAAGCTACAAACAGTAAGTACTGTATACAAGTATTTTAAAAGAATCAAATACTAAAAAAGATAAATAAAATCAACACCAAAACATTCAAAGCAGTAAGGTACCACCATCATTCATTAAAAAACAACACCCAGGCAGCCAGTCATACAGGGAAAGCTCACCTGAGGAGAAAAGTCTTCACCTGCTTTCAGAAGGACAGCCAAGATGGGGCCAGCCCTGGCCTCCAGTGGCAGGGAGTTCCAGAGTCTGGGAGCCACAACAGAGAAGGCCCTTTCCCACATCCCCAATAAGCACGCCTGTGAATTTACATTTCACTCACCTGGAAAAGGCCCTCTGTTCCAGGTTGTCCCGGACAATGTTTCCTCTAATTTTCCGGTTTGTGTGTGTGTGTGTGTGTGTGTGTGTGTGTGTGTGTGTGTGTGTGTGTGCGTGCGTGCGTGCGTGCGTGCGTGCGTGCGTGCGTGCGTGTGAGAGAGAGAGTGAGTGAGTGAGAGAGAGAGAGACATTAGGGGCTGCCCTATATGTAGCGAATGGATAGCAGGACTACACCTCCCAGGGAGCCCTGGGACAGATTCAGGAAGTGGGAAACAGGCCTGGAAGGTAGGCCCTGTTCCAGGTGAGTGAAATTGTAAGTATGTGTAGGTGGGAGTCTGTCGGCAGGAACGCCCAGAATTCTGTCTGGGGAATTACTGGGATTATTCTGGGAGTCCAAAAGAAACCAACAAACCAGAATGGCATACACTGGAACAGGAGGTTCAAAGATCTGGAAGCCAAGCCGTTATGGAGAATGGTTTGGAAAAGGCTTCGGACACGTTTTGCCTGGAGAGGAGGGCTGAGGAGTGGCGCGATCGCCCTCTTCAAATACTTAAAAGACCGCCATGTGGAAGTCCCTAAGTTTGACTGATCAAAATGACAAGAAAGGAGATTTTTGACTGAACACGAGAGAGAATTGCCTGATGCTTCCACTGTGGGTTTCCTGTGGACACAATTTTATTTATTTATTTATTTATTTCATTTATACCCCGCCTATCTAGTCAGTTGTGACCACTCTAGGCGGCTTACAACATGCATTTAAAAAAGAAACATATAACAAACCACATCACAAATAATAATTTACATAAATTAAGATAGAATTTTAAAAAAAAAAATTTTCATGGGCTTCGCTTCCAGCCTCGCACTGAGTCCATCTGCCTGTTAGGGTCACAAACCCTCCTTTCCGCCATGTCGGCAGCAGCATCAACATGTCCTGTGGCAGCGAGTTCTTTATGCTGAATTTGTGTCATGACTATGTGGCATCGGCTGTCCTGGATACACCTTCATGCACCCTTTTCCTCGGTACTTTTTAGGATCACAGAATCATGGAGTTGCAAAGGGCCTTCTAAGGCCATCCAGTCCAACCCCCCCTTGCTCAAGGCAGGAACCCAAATCAATGCAGATCGGACAAGACGGTGGCCCCATTTCCCCTTGAAGGACTCCAGCGTTGGAGCGCCCACCACCTCCCCCCTGAGTTCACGGCTTCCGTTGTTGTCCGGCTCATACAAGTTGAGAAGTTTCCCCTGATATTCAGCCTAAAAGTCCTGCCCCCGTGTGGTATTCAGTCTTGTTTTATTGCCTGGAATAGGTGGCATGAGATAAAACACAGCTGCCATTCTCAAACAGGGTTTGACATCTTTATACGAAGGTAAGGGTAGGAGCAGGCATCGAAAAAAGAGTGCTGCGTGATCATGCTGGAAAGGGTCCCCTCGCTGGAACCAAAGGGACCCTTCCATGCGCACAGGAATTGCTTAAACCGCCCTCCCCCCCAAAAAAGGGTGGCCCTCTTTCTGAGCTGGAAAAGTCCAGACTGGGCAGGGTGGAAGGTCAGGCTGGTTTGCAGTCTCCTGTTTGCTGTCTGATCAGCAGAAAACAACTCACACCAGACCCTGGCCTGGCCCACAAGTGACCCAACAGGTGACCCACTGTATATCTTCAGTTGATTGCACCCTAAATACCCCCAAGTAACGAACACATGCCCCACGCTTTATAGTGCAAACCACCTGTAAACACTGTTCTGTCCTCCCACCACCCCCACCACCACTGCTACTTGGCGAGGTCTCGGGAGTCCCTCTCAGCAGGATGCATCTCTGAAAATAACAAATTTGCCACCTGGTCATCATCCTCCAAGCGCGCATGGTCCAGGGCTGCACCGGATGAGCTGAACAAGAAGAGAGCCACACCGAGGTAAAAAGAAATAATTTATAGTGATCTCTGCCACTGATAAATTAACAAGGTTTCAGTTATTATTAACGAGGTCAATAAGGTGGATCGCCACATCGCACAGCAATAAAACTTTACAGTGATCACTGCCCCTGATAAGCAATTAAGCGGGGGGAGCTGGGAATCAGCAAAGGGGCAATTAACACATCAGGAGTCAAGGGAGGGGAGAGTCCCCCCCCCAAAAAAGGGCAAAATAAGAGGCTGGAGGAATTCACTCTATTACATAGCAATAAATCGATTCAATCTATAGCAGACACTGCTGCTGATAAATTAGGAGGGAGAGGGAATTACAGGGAGGTAATTAACGAGGTGGGATAATTAAGGCAGGGGAACAGAACCACCACCCCCCCGGTGGTATTGCATAGCAATACACAAACACTTTATAACGACCCCTGCCACTGATAAATTTGGAAGAGAAAAGAGATAGAAACCGGAAGGGAAATAAGGAAGGAGCTGAGATAAGAGCTAAAACCCATATTCTCTCTGTGTGGGTTTTGCTGGAATTTGCTTGCTGAAATTAAAAATCTAAGGGCTGCAAAGTTGAATTCTTTCCCGGCAAGACATGCTTGTTAGATGCCCTTTGGATGCCCCGGATTACAAGCTCCTCCTGGAAGGATGGGAATTGTAGTCCAACCTTTTTGGAGGGCATGAGCTTGAGAAGACTGTGCTGAAAAACGTCAAGGGGGGGCGGCGGACGGAGGACATTGAACATCTGGGGGACTTCCGTATTTCGGTTGGAACTTTATGGCCCCTTCTTTTAAAAGCACAGCCAGCTTGATCTCTGCTCCGCCATCGATGCTCCTTCCGGATATTTCCCTGCTGTCAGAAGTTGTTGTCGATATTCCAGACGTCTCCGCTCAAGGCGTTGGCCGCTCCCTGCAACGTCCAGGTGACCAGGGCCAGTTGGCGGCGGAAGAGGACCTCGTCAAAGGCCTCCGGAGCCTCTCGCAGGAGGTCGACGTGCTCCAGCAGGGCCCCCAGCGTGTGGGGCCCCCGGCCATGCAGGATGTGACGAAAGGGGGTCTCCGTGACCGACACGTACTGAGACAGGAAGTAGAATTCCACCTGGGGGTCCAGAAAGGGAGCCGTCAGTCGTGAAGACAGAACCCAAGGGCCCAACCAAAAGCTCGAAGCCATCCACGAGCCGCAGTGCAGAGTGCGAGACACCCCCAGGCTCCAGAAAGGGTATCCCAGGAAACAAATCTCCCCATCTCTGCTAGGGGTTCGGTGACGTTTACACAAGGGAGCACAACTGCGCACATGGAGGAGGGTGAAACACGCATCTCCCAATGGCTGCTCCCTTTTATTCCAGATCAAGGGGTCCTCTATGCATGCCACCGCTCTGTTCGGCCACCCTGGCAATGGTGAACATAAAGGGGAGGATAGGAGCATGCCGTGGGAACAGGATTCGGCCGTGTCTGGGCCACCCAGGGATGACACAGAAAGGGAGTACTGCTTCGGGGTTATTTCAGGACACACAAACTCAGGTATGCACATGTATGTCAACCTCAAATCTACTTCCTCCGTGCAGCTAGGAAAAGTTACATTTTGGACTCTTCATCCGGGAATTCTCTGCCTAGAGAAACCTGCTCTGCCTTGGACGTTGTTCCACGTAGTTCCCTTTTCTAAGATCCAGGAGGGAGATATAGAAAAACCAAACCCAAACCCAACCACACAGAGTCCCGGGGAAGCCCCACGAATCCCGTTTCTCCTCACCCGCATAATGCGGACATTGTACATGCGCAAAAGCCTCTCGTTGTGTTCCTCCGAGCTGTAGATGTCCTTCCGCAGCTTGTCCGCCGCCCGCGTGTAGTCGCCTCGAGCAGAGTACATCCACTGGAGGGTCAACCCTCGGTTCTTGGAACGGGCGAGGGGATGACAAGGGTAGACGGAGCAAGAGGTTAAGCCGAAGAAGAAAGGAAGATTCCCAGGCCATGTGATGAGAAGGGAGACCAGGAGATGAGCTATTTCCGTCTCATCACTTGGCCTGGGAATCTTCCTTCCACATACGTTTATGCCCACACAGACACACAAAGGATCATAAAATAATGGAGCGGGGAGGGTCCTATAAGGCCATCGAGTCAAATCTCCTGCTCAGCGTAGATGGTTGTCCAATTTTCCCTTGGATGCTTCCAACGCCAGAGCGTTCGCCACCTCCCCCCTGAGCTCATGGGTTCCCTTGTCGAACTGCTCTAACAGTTAAGAAGATTTTCCTGATATTCAGCCTAAATCTGGCTTCTTTTAACTTGAGCCCATTTTCTCATGTTCTGCACACTGGGATGATGGAGAGAACAGATCCTGCCCTTCCTCTGTAGGGCTACTTTTCAAGTATTTCAAAACAGGAAACAGAAAGAGTGGACCTAAAGCTGTACCAGGTTGTCAGAACGCAGAGGCGATTTGGTCGTTCGCCACCACTCTCCGTGCTAATGGAAAGCCAAGCCTTCAAGGTTGCAGCTGTAGATTTTGGCTGTTTCAGATGAGGATGATGCCTTCTGAAAGTGCATCCTGGAGGCGTGTGCCCCCTTCCCCCCCGTGGAAACAATCAGCAACACACCATGTTGTGAGTTTGATCATCGTCACCAAGGGGAATAATGTGCTGGGAGGATGATCCAAAAGGGGGAATGCTCACGGGATGCTCCCTGATCGGAGATGCTGTCTTCCTTCATGGCTGATCCAAAGCCCCAGGTGGTGTGGGCAAAGGGAGAGCCGGAGGAGGAACCCCTGCGTGGTGGAGAGGCTCACAAACCCCTCTTCCACACACACATCCCATTACTAGAGGTGTGTGAAGGCAACCAGCTGGAGAAGGTCTCCCTGGACGAGCCGATCCCAAAGGATCTTTCCCTCCCGGCCGCTCCTACCTTCAACTGGGTGAAGTATTTGTTGAACCGGCCAATGTGTTCCAAGAGGACATCCCCATAGCACCAGTAGTCGAGGGGCAGAAGGTGGTCATGGGTCAGCTTGATCAGGATGTGGCCCACCACCTCGGCCACGGTCTTGGCCACGGCTGGAAGGCGCCCGTAGAGTGCGCGGTTGAGATTGTCATAGGTGTCTAGCATCGTATTGAGGAAGGGGTACAGGCGAGAGTTCTGTAAAGAGAGAACCAGTTGGTGATTGAGGGGCAATACCAAAATCAGATGGATTATGTTCTCTGCAGCCAAAGATGGAGAAGCTCTATACAGTCAGCAAAAACAAGACCTGGAGCTGACTGCGGCTCTGATCATCAGCTTCTTATAGCAAAACTCAAGCTTAAACTGAAGAAAGTAGGAAAACACACTGGGCTAGTCAGGTATAATCTAAACCAAATCCCTTATGAATACACAGTGAAAGTGAAGAACAGATTTAAGGAACTCGATTTGGTGGACAGAGTGCCTGAAGAACTTTGGATAGAGGCTCGTAACATTGTCCAGGAGACAGCAACAAAAACCATCCCAAAGAAAAGGAAATGCAAGAAAGCAAAGTGGCTGTCCAAGGAGGCCTTACAAATAGCAGAGAAGAGAAACAAAATGCAGGGGAGATAGGGAAAGTTACAGAAACTGAATGCAGACTTCCAGAAAAACATCTATTTCTGCTTCATTGACTGTGTGGACCACAGCAAACTATGGCAAGTCCTTAAAGAAATGGGAGTGCCTGACCACCTTATCTATCTACTGAGAAACCTATATGTGGGACAGGAAGCAACAGTTAGAACTGGATATGGAACAACTGATTGGTTCAAAATTGGGAAAGGAGTACGACAAGGCTGTATATTGTCCCCCAGCTTATTCAACTTATATACAGAATACATCATGCGGAAGGCTGGACTGGAGGAATCCCAAACCAGAATTAACATTGCCGGAAGAAATCTCAACAACCTCAGATATGCAGATGATACCACTCTGATGGCAGAAAGTGATGAGGAATTAAAGAACCTCTTAATGAGGGTGAAAGATGAGAGTGCAAAAAACGGTCTGAAACTCAACATCAAAAAAACTAAGATCATGGCCACTGGTCCCATCACCTCCTTGGAAATAGAAGGGGAAGACATGGAGGCAGTGACAGATTTTATTTTCCTGGGCTCCATGATCACTGCAGATGGAGACAGCAGCCACGAAATTAAAAGACGCCTGCTTCTTGGGAGGAAAGCGATGACAAATCTTGACAGCATCTTAAAAAGCAGAGACATCACATTGCCAACAAAAGTCCGAATAGTCAAAGCTATGGTTTTTCCTGTTGTGATGTATGGAAGTGAGAGCTGGACTATAAAGAAAGCAGACCGGCGAAGAATTGATGCTTTTGAACTGTGGTGCTGGAGGAGGCTCTTGAGAGTCCCCTGGACTGCAAGGAGAACAAACCTCTCCATTCTGAAGGAAATCAACCCTGAGTGCTCACTGGAAGGACAGATCCTGAAGCTGAGGCTCCAAGACTTTGGCCATCTCATGAGAAAAGAGGACTCCCCGGAAAAGCCCCTGATGTTGGGAAAGTGTGAAGGCAAGAGGAGAAGGGGACGACAGAGGACGAGATGGTTGGACAGGGTCATTGAAGGGACCAACATGAATTTGACCCAACTCTGGGAGGCCGTGGAAGACAGGAGGGCCTGGCGTGCTCTCTGGTCCATGGGGTCACAAAGAATCGGACACGACTAAACGACTAAACAACAAAGCTGGAAAAAGATCTGCAAACCACACACGAATGCAAAGAAGATCCCGGCTAATTTCCGATGCCTGTTTCCAAACGTGGGCCTTCTGTAGCCTCATCCATTCAGTTCCTAAAATTTCAGGCCACATTTTTACCTTACCGAACACCAAACCGGGAGTGAGGGTCTCTCACCTCTGCAAAAGAGAATTCCACAGCGGGGACCCCCCCAAAGGAGGTGAAGGCGAAGGCACTGCTGTCCATAGGAATAGGACGGATCCTGGCACAGATGGGAAAGTCAAAAGATAGAAGAAGACACAAACAGATATTAGGGGAAATCTCATTTGGGAAGTGAACCCTTTTTCGACCATAGGGTGCATGTGTGCCCATCCCCTTTAAGGCAGCCATCTTTTTTGACAGCCACATTGACATTATTGATATTTCACTTCCAGGGACTGTTATTTGAGATGGGGGCTAAAGAAGGGCCACCACCAAGAAGGCCAGTCTTAATGTCTCTGTCTGCAGAAATCCCTAGTGGTTGCTCTCCAGAGGTCCAGGGGCTCTGTTTTGCTCAGCACAAGTGGCTCCTTCCCAAGTTTTGACCCCAACATAAAAAGTGGCCCAAATGGGAAGAGGAGAGTCAGGTGGTTTGAAGATTTCAAAACCATGAAGGGAGGATTGGAAGGAAGGAAGGAAGGAAGGAAGGAAGGAAGGAAGGAAGGAAGGAAGGAAGGAAGGAAGGAAGGAGGGAGGGAAGGAAGGAAGGAAGGAAGGAAGGAAGGAAGGAAGGAAGGAAGGAAGGAAGGAAGGAAGGAAGGAAGGAGGGAGGGAGGGAGGGAAGGAAGGAAGGAAGGAAGGAAGGAAGGAAGGAAGGAAGGAAGGAAGGAAGGAAGGAAGGAAGGAAGGAAGGAAGGAAGGAAGGAGGGAGGGAGGGAGGGAGGGAAGGAAGGAAGGAAGGAAGGAAGGAAGGAAGGAAGGAAGGAAGGAAGGAAAAGGAAGGAAGGAAGGAAGGAAGGAAGGAAGGAAGGAAGGAAGGAAGGGAGGGAGGGAGGGAGGAAGGAAGGAAGGAAGGAAGGAAGGAAGGAAGGAAGGAAGGAAGGAAGGAAGGAAGGAAGGAAGGAAGGAAGGGGAGGGAGGGAGGGAGGGAGGAAGGGAGGGAGGGAGGGAGGGAGGGAGGAAGGAAGGAAGGAAGGAAGGAAGGAAGGAAGGAAGCAAGGAAGCAAGGAAGCAAGGAAGCAAGGAAGGAAGGAAGGACCTGATGGATGGATGACAGAAACGAAGAAAGGAAGGAAGGAAATGGATGGATGGATGGATGGATGGATGGATGGATGGATGGATGGATGGATGGATGGATGGATGGATGGATCGAAGGAAGGAAGGAAGGGAGGAAGGGAGGGAGGGAGTTGGATGGATGGAAGCCAAATCTCTCAGCTCTTACACCTCGGTCTCCCAGCGCCGGCCTTGTTCTGTTATCTGGTCAAAAATGCTTTGGCCGCTGCGACTCGGGCTGTCAACCTGTAGGAAAATGTACAGGAGATGGAGAGAGTTTAAACCCAGGACCCTTTTGGCGTTTCCAACTGCACCAAACACGACTTGGAAAGAAGGAAACATTCTTTTTTGGGCCAGGAACCTGCAGGACCCATACAAGTTGGAGGATTCTGCGGGTTCTCATCAAAAATAAAAAGATATTTATCAAAGCTCCAGCCATGACATAGCATGTGAAGCTCTCCCTTTGCCTTGTAAAAAACAAGAAACCCCAAGTCAGGTGAGGCCCGAAGAGCCCCTGCAGAGGACCCAGGCGTCCTGCCTCCCCATCACACCCCGAAGGTGACCAAGATCCTGTCTCCGCCACCAGCCTTTCCCCAGAAGGGGGTTGCGTTTTCCCAACCCCGTTCCCTGCACCCCAAGGACTCCGGGGCCCAGCCTGCCTTCCCCTTGCCTGACCTGCTGGGGCCCAGAGGGGGTGCTCGCGCTCCCACCGGGAATCCTCCTCCATAAGGGGGGAGGGGCAGTGTGTTTGTGTGTGTTTGTGTGTGTTCCACTCACCTGCCTGATGACACTTTCAATGAGGCCCACAAGGGCTGGGCTGGTCTTGGCAAAAAATACATCATCTCCTGGAATGGGGAGAGAGGACCATCCCGGAGCATCGGCCATGGAGACCCCATAGACCTTTCTGCGTTTC